>NW_026648040.1:45000-100176 GCF_950295315.1 Erinaceus europaeus | reverse complement strand
GCTGGGGTTCGAACTCAGGACCTCATTCCTAAGAGTCCAATGCTTTATCTACTGCATCACTTCCCGGATCACTATAAAATATTTTGGTGGGGCGGGGGGGGGGGGGGGGGGGGGGTAGCACAGCGGGTTAAGTGCACATGGTGCAAAGCTCAAAGACTGGCTCATAGACCCAGGCTCAAGCCCCTTTCCCCACCTGTGGGGAGCTAGGGGTTGGGGAGGGAGGTCGCTTCAGGAGCGGTGAAGCAGGTCTGCAGGTGTCTATCTTTTTCTCCCCCTCTCTGTCTTCCCCTCCTCTCCCGATTTCTCTCTATCCTATCCAACAACAATAACAGTAATAGCAACAACAATAATAATGACAACAACGATAAACAATGGCAACAAAAGGGAAAAAATAGCCTCCAGGAGCAGTGGATTTGTATTGTAGGCACTGAGTCCCAGTGATAACCTAATAAAATAAAATACTTCTAAGATAAAACAAACTTGTTGAAGCCTTGTTGATATATATAATTCAAGGAATAAATTCAGATTTTGGCTTTAATCTTTGCCCCTGCTTGATAAATGAAGGACTATCATTTGCTCTTTCAGGAAAAGAATGTACTCAGGATGAAAGCACCGCAGCTGCCATCTTTACTGTTCAGATGGATGACTATTTGGGTGGCAAGCCAGTGCAGAGCAGAGAACTTCAAGGCTACGAGTCTACTGGTTTTGTGGGCTATTTCAAAGGAGGTCTGAAATACAAGGTAAAAAGCTTTCTCACATTCCAGAATTACACCTTTTCTTTTCCTTTCGCATCTGCATCTTATGTCTTTATAAAAATGAGAATCTGTTGAGGGCTGGGACATTTTGTTGGGGGGGGATTTTTGTTTTAGCTTTTTCATCAATTAATTTTGTTTGGAATTATCCCTGGAACCTGTTAAAAACATAGTAGGTTTGTGGAATGTACATTATATTATATGAAATAGTCTAATTTTATCTCATTTTTAAGTCAAACTTTAAGCAGCTTTTGGATTTTGCAAGGTAGCCCTTTAATATTTCATGAGACATTTCAGTAAATATTGGAAATTGGATATTAATAGTTTTCATTTTTGTTAATATATAAAAAATCTCTGCTGCTAATATCTCTAGACTTGGAAATCTTAATTATTCTGGACTTTCTTAATACACTATTTCAAATAATTACGGTGTTAACGAAATAACTATAATTGTTTTCTAAATAGTGTGGCATTTATACAAATTCAAATGCACATACATACACACAAACACACATACACACATAGAACATGGCTATTAATGTGAAACAGTATTCAGTAAATGACTTTACTTCTGAATATTAAAAATTGAACAAGGTAATTAGTTCTGTGACTTTCAGGCAATCTTTAGTGAATGTTAAATTTTCTAGTATTATTCTAGTGGCCCTTGCATATTAGACGTTCTTCACTTGTTCCTGTGGCCTGAATAGTGTTCAATTAAAGTGTAAAGAATATCCTCCAAAGAAAAGCAGTCCTTTTCAACATTTAACATGTCACCAACAACTATTCTTTAGGCCTTGTCACTCCTAGTGAAAAACTGAAGCATCAGAGCTGAATTTAATTCTCAGTATATATTAACTTTGCATATTATGCTAGTCTGTTTTTACCTTTATAGAATAAGAACCTTTGTTGATTATTTTGTGACACTATTGAATTCAGGATAAAACACTTATAAATTCTATCTCTTTTAAAATCATTTTTTTTCACACCAGGCTATGAAGTACCCTAAAAATTAAATTACTGCCAGTTATATTAGGTAATTCACTTAAGTTCCTACAGTAATGCCAAATGGTTATAAAACTTTTTTTTTATATCATTGAATCCAAAATTTTTTTGAAACAAGTATAAAATACAGTATGTAATACATTATAAAACATGTACTCGCATGCCTGAGATTTCAGAGTTCCAGGTTCAATTTTCTGTACCACTACAAAAGCAGAGCTAAGAAGGGTCTGGTAAACTAAATTAAACTAAAATAAATAAATATTATTTATAAAAATACACATGCTATATATGCTATCAGTAAGGATTTAGGTTTGTTTTTGTAATTAATATAGTAGCCACAGCTAGGAACATTCCAGGCTGCACTAATTTCAGGATCCATCATCCTTGGTGATAGGTAGACTATGTTATTGGTAAAATTTCTGAAATCAAACTTCGGGGTTAAATATTTCAAAGTGGACAAAGAAGCCAGGGAAATAGCATAGCCTCGTGTCTGAGGCTCTGAGGTCCCTCCCAAGTTCAATCCCAGCACAATTATAAGAGAAATCTGAGATGTAATTTGGCTTAGAAGAAAATAAAAGTGAGTAAGTAGGGGGCTAGGTGGCAGCACACACAACTGAGTATACATGTTACCATGCTGATGGGCCAGGGATTTGAGTCCTTGCTCCCTACCTGCAGAGGGGATGTTTCATGATTAGTGAAGCAGGTCTACAGCTGTCTATTTTTCTTTCTCTTCCTTTTTATCTTCCCCTCCCCTCTCAGTTTCTTTTTGTTCTATCAAATAAAATAGAGAAAAAAAGGGAAGGGAAAAAAGAAAAAAAATGGCTGCCAGGATCAGTGGGTTTGTAGTGCTAGCACCAAGCCCCATCGATAACCCTGGTAACAAAAAAGCAAGAAGGAAGGAAGGAAGGAAGGGAGGAAGGGAAGGAAGGAGGGAGGAAAAGGGAATAAAGAAAACAAGAAAGAGGATAAAAGAAGCAGAAAATATTGAAATTAACGGCACAAATCACATTTTTTTTAGAAACTCAATACAAGTGGCAGTCAAACTTATAAACTTACTATATTGCCATCAGTAACACAGTAAGTACCAGTGCAAAGTATTTAATAGGAAATGTGAGGGCAGAAATAATTTGCTGCCCAAAATAGCAGAAACTGTTATAATTAATGTCATGCTTATAGAAATATGACAGTCTTCTCATCCGTATTATCTCATTTAATTCAATCAACAACCCTCCATGCCCATTCTTTTTTGGTGGACTGTTTATTTTATCAACTTAACTAATATAGGCACAAATTGTTAGGTATCAATCCTGCAGTGCCATTTCTATCATATTAGGATGAGACAAAGTCTGATATATGATATCTGATATCTGACTGGCCAACGAGGTAGTCACTGTGCTTAATGCTCTCAATACAAATAAATGTTCACAAGCCTGGACAAATGTTAAATTTAAGATAATTCTGTAAGGGATGGACTATTTGGAATGAACAATACTTGGCAATGACTGGCACTACCAAATAATAATGATATTTAATTATCACACATAATATAAATATGCAGCTAGGACATATAAAAACTACCTTTCCATATCATTTAACAGACCGGTTTTTTTTTATTTGTAAGTTTTTAAAAATATTTATTTATTCCCTTTTGTTGTCCTTGTTTTTTATTGTTATAGTTATTATTGTTGTTATTGATGTCATTGTTGTTGGACAGGACAGAGAGAAATGGAGAGAGGAGGGGAAGACAGAGAGGGGTAGAGAAAGACAGACTCCTGCTTCACTACCTGTGGTTGCCCTGCAGGTGGGGAGCCAGGGGCTTGAACCAGGATCCTTACACCGGTCCTTGTGCTCCCACCTGTGCTTAACCCACTGCGCTACCACCTGACTCCCTCTTTGTAAGTCTTTTTAGGAGGTTATGATGGCATTATAGAGGATTATTGCTTATTAGTGATCCCTTATATTAAATGTTTAGCTAATCATACCCTTCTCCAGCTCAACAAGACCCAGTTTTCAGCTATGATTGTAAATAGTAACTATCAGGAAGTCAGCAAAACTCTATTTATAGTGCCACTGATTTGAAGACTCATTTACTTTGTGAAGGAAGAAAGAGGCTAGTACTTTCTAAGGGTCATTAAAAAGAATATTCATAGGATACAGACTTATAAACTTGCAGTTTTTCTTTTGTCCATCAAATATTAAACAAAAGTTTAATTTAAACTGTTCTACAGAGTCTGATGACTCACCATGTGAAATTAACCTAAATAATGCTTACATGGCAGAGATGCCGTGATCACAAAGGTGGCTTCCTCTGGCCAAGTGTTATCCATTGCTCTCCGGGTATGCTGACCCTCATCATTTCCGGAAATGTGGAAAACTCCACTACATAATTTGTGGTAGTGGAGGACTGTGGTAGCTTTTTCCTGGGAAAAGTATCTACTTAAAGTTGTTTATATATCTGTAGCCAATATTTATTTATTTATTTATTTATTTATTTATTTATTTATCATTGCCTAGACCTCACTGCTCTGGGTCCGCTTTTTTAGATAGAAAAAGAGAGACATAGAGAAAAATACCACAGCACTGAAGCTTCCCCAATGGTGGCCAAACCTGAACCTAGATCACATATGGCAAATGCAAAGCAGGCACCTTCCAGGGTGTGCTGTCTTGTTAGTCTCCTTAAGCAATTTTTAAAATTTTTATGTATTATTTATTGGATAGAGTATTGGATAGAGACAGAGAAATCAAGAGGTCAGGGGAAATGGAGAGGGGAAGAGGGAGAGGGAGAGAGGGGAAGAGGGAGAGGGAGAGGGAGAGGGAGAGGGAGAGGGAGAGGGAGAGGGAGAGGGAGAGGGAGAGGGGAAGAGGGAGAGGGAGAGGGAGAGGGAGAGGGAGAGGGAGAGGGAGAGGGAGAGGGAGAGGGAGAGGGAGAGGGAGAGGGAGAGGGAGAGGGAGAGGGAGAGGGAGAGGGAGAGGGAGAGAGGGAGAGGGAGAGGGAGAGGGAGAGGGAGAGGGAGAGGGAGAGGGAGAGGGAGAGAGAGAGGCATGCAGCACTGCTTCACATGGAGCTTTACTCCTGCATGTGGAGACTAGGGACTTGAACCTGAATCCTTGAACATTACAACATGCACACTCAGTCTGATGCTCTACTGCCCAGCCCCCATCCCTTTAGCCTTTCTTAACAAGGTTGTACATTTGCTTTGCTTTGTTTTGTGTTATTTTGGTTAGATTAGAAATGTACTGCCAAAATATTGCATCCATTTTTCATAGGATATAAACTACTTAGACCTCACATATTTAGTAAATCTTCTTATAAAACACAGAAGAGGAGAAGCATTATTATAAAACAAGTAACTATAAATACGAGTGGCCCAAACTTAGTCTGCACTTAACTCCTGATCGCTGTGCAGTGCTTTGATAGTGGGGCTTTGGGGGTGCCAAGTCCCTGGATGCTTCTCATCTACACTTGTTACTTCTATTTCTTCTCCTATCACCTATTGTCTTCTTCTTTGAAAACCTAATTGCATTCTCACTCAGTGATTTGAAAATCACTGATCTCCAAAAGTAAGAGTTACAGCTTCTTTTTGTTTATGTATCAGGTTTTAATTGAAGGTTCTCAGTAAATGTTAGTCATATTAAATTGAATAGTTGATTTTTAAAGGGGGGTGAGCCTACAAAGTCCTGTTGATTTGCCAAAGAATTCTCTTCTGAATATTTAATTTTCAAATACAATGAGGTAGCTCTGTTAATCTTGATAAGGCAAACAGTTTTGGCAAAAATCACCTGTGGTTTTGCAGTTTGCAGTGTCTAGTTAGGAGTCTCATTCATCTCATTTGGTTTTCTGTCTTCCTCCCACCAATCAGGCTGGAGGTGTGGCATCTGGACTACATCATGTTCTCACTAATGACCTGACAACGGAGCGGCTCCTGCATGTGAAGGGTAGGAGAGTGGTCAGGGCAACAGAAGTTCCCCTTAGCTGGGACAGTTTCAACAAAGGTGACTGCTTCATCATTGACCTTGGCACTGTAAGTCTTATATATACATACAGTAAAAACTGTCTTTATATAAAATCAGTTGTACCTGTCATAGGAGATAACCTCCTTTTTATGAGGGGAGTAATCCCCTTTTACTAGAAAAAGGTCATATTTATGTGAGGTGTAGTCATTATCTTATGAATAGTTAGCATTCATTTCAATGGCACATTGAGACTTTGAAGTTTTTATTTTCTTTGGTAGTTTTAGAATGGAGTAGTGGTTTAGATCTTTCTACCATAGAACAGAAATTGAATCCTTCTGAATATATTTCCTTTTCTCTCAGAACAGAACTTCCTCTAATTATTTTTGTTCCTGTTTATGGGCAATCATTGCTCATGGGGGAAATTGATTATCCTAAAAATCAATGTTTCTAGAAATTAAGTCAGCATAGAATGAGCCTGCATGAAGAGTGTGGTAGCAACATATGTATATATGTGATATACCATAGTTATAGACCTTTTAATTATCTTAGTTTTATTAGAATAAAAAGCACAAATACAAATATAAACATAATGAAATATTTAATATTTGGCATATATGTATATATCTAGACATATTACATATTTATAAATATTTTAATGTATTGCATATTTACGTATTTCAATGTATGTTTAAATATATATTTATATTTGCCAGGAAAAGAAAATCCTTTAATGTTAGGTATACTGACTAATCATTATTATCACAAGCAAGAATTACTGCAAGATTTTGTGCTAGATTCAAGTATTTGGAATTAAGTGATGTCTGTTAAACTTGGTAAGGATATAAAGTAGAGTTAAATGGTAAACTCTGTTACTGTTGATCATGTGCAAAAGCATAGAAGGCAGGAAAGTACAAATCATATGTATGATGAACCTGTCCTTGTGATCATAATTTTTCTCATACACTGACATTCCAGTCATTGTTCCTAACATTTCTAAGCCAAGAATGATACAGAAGCTTGCTTCAGTTAGCATGACATTTGGATTACCTGTGGAACTTGTTCAGTTAAGTTTTGAAACCAGAATAATGACCCCACCAATGTGTCCTGGAGCCCTGCTTCCCCAGAGCCCTGCCCCCACCAGGGAAAGAAAGAGACAGGCTGGGAGTATGGATTGTCCTGTCAATGCCCATGTTCAGCGGGAAAGCAATTACAGAAGCCAGACCTTCCACCTTCTGCACCCCATGGTGACCCTGGCTCCATACTTTCCCTGGGTTAAAGAATAGGAAAGCTGGGGGCCAGGGGTAGCACAGCATGTTAAGTGTACATGGCACAAAGAATAGGAAAGCCATCAGGGGAGGTGTTGGGATATAAAGTTCTGGTGGTGGGAATTGTGTGGTGGGAATTCTCCTATGGTTTTTGTCAGTGTTTCCTTTTATAAATAAAAATTATATAAAAAAAGAAACCAGAATAAATAATTCTGGCTGTCATCTAAGAATTTTGCTTTACTACCTTTCTTGGGCAGTATTCTCAGGAAAGCATCAGACCAGAAGTCTGGTGGAGGGCCACTAAAGATTTTGAAATTGGTGCTGCTAAGGTAAAATTATGTTTAAATAGTATTAATTTTGCAGCATAACAAATTAAATGAGTTATGGCTATAAGTGACTTGAGAATTGAACCAATCTATAAACTTTACTGGTTTAAGTTAAGGTACTTCTATGGGTTTACTACTGGTAGTGCATATTCTGACTGTCTTGAATCATATCTGTTTTTGTCGGTTGTTGAGATAATAATGTAAGCCTAAAACTTACTTTACTTTCAGGTTCTCATTTATAAAAATTGAGTATTTGATTAAACTAATTCTATGGTTCATAAATAAGAAAGCTACTTCCCATTTATAATGTGATTGATCACTGTAATTACTTGAGCGTATTTCTTTTCTAAAAAGCTTTTCATGTTTAATCTAATCACTTTTAAAATGCAGTAAGGTCTTTGTCAGTTCAGCTTTTCAACTATCTACTTTTTTTATCTCTAGCAAATTAATCAGTAATCTCACTGAGTCTTAACTTCCTCATTTATACTTTTTTATCTTGACTACTATTCCTAAAGACACATCTGACCATAGTTGGCTATGATTCACACTCATATGGCCCATAGTCATGTATGAAAATAGTAGTTACACAAGGGGAAAAGAAACCTAGAATGTGTTAAATTTCTTGGTTAATACAGGTTTAAGTAGTGCCATTTAAGTCAGTAAGACTTTATAACAGCATATCTTACAGTAGTTTCAAGTCTGCTGAAATCTTTACTTTATCAGATATGACTGAGAAGCTACTGAAGGTAGATTATTATTCATGAAATTATTTATTACTTTACTGAGCAAGAATTAAATGAGTTTCCATAATGGAATAAATGATTGGGTGGTATGGCAGACTATAGTTCTAGTGGCATGTGCTTTTATCCATTTTTCTTTTCTGGTGCCCAAGTCTCATACATGCATAATTTCACCCTCCAAAGGCTGGCATTTCCATTCTTTTTTATTTCAGAAAAGAAAGAGATGCCGGGGGAAAAAACAGCATAACTAGAGTTTCATTAGAACTTGCAAATTGCTTATAGGTGTTTGACCCACAAAGTCCAGGTTCATATAGTAAGGACAATTCTCTTAATGATGCCCAAGGATATTATTAATCTTACTCACATATTATCTTCATTTTAATTGTTAATTATCTTTAATAACTTTCAAATTGTCTCCTGCTCTCAAGCGTGGTTAGAGAGTTGGTATTATGCTATTGCAAGAGCACTAGGTTGGATTAGTTTTTATTGTAAACGTATCCAACACCCAGAAAAGATATTCTAGTAGGAATCAAGAAGCACATTGCTACATTAACTGAAACATCCACATGCTCTGTGTTTATAATACTATCCTGAGATTAGTTAGTATGCTGCCAAAACTTTCTAAATGGTGAGAACACCTTGCAGTTGCCCATAAGAGTTTATTTTGGGGTGTTTTATGGTAAACAAAAGCAGGGAAACAATTTTTTTTCCACCACAATATTTTAATAACAATCATTGAGTTCATTATTTCAGAACCATGTTCTAAATTAGAATGTGCATCTGTATGTGCGCACGCACACACACACACACACACACACACACACACACACACACTCACATACACACACTCATCGCAGTTTTTTCAAATTTTCTTTATTGTCCAGATATGAAGAATGTTGGTCAGATATCTAAAGTTATCAACTAACCAAAGCCAGCTGGCCAGCACTAACCTTTCAAATATAAACTAGATATCATATCTTCATTTTGTTTGAAGGAATTCGTCTATTTTTGATAAACTATCACTAATATTAGTTGTCTATATATGCCATATGCCAAAGAAATGTTTGTTATAACTTTACACTACAATTGTCATATAATTATCTATGTATGACAATGCAACTTCTAGACTTAAAGAGATTATAAAATAACTTTCATAATCATTTTGAAAGCTGAGAAAACAAATACTATAGAGATGAATTGGATATACAGTCAGTCAGTGCATGTTATGGTCAATGACTGAATTTTCGAATATGAAATTCACTGAATATTTGAAAAATGATTTTGAACAATATACTTTAATTGTGACTAATTATTATTTTCCTATTATTTTGAAAGATAGGTATTTGTAGAAATTAAATTAAAAAATGACATTGTAAGACAGCATCAGTACTTACTTAATGTGAATAATAGTGAGAAATATCATGTTGTCAAAGTTTATCTGGATTAACTCTTATATAAATACATGTCTGGAGGCCAGCAAGATAGTTTGCACAGTATGTGCAATTAGAAAACTAACTTAAAAAATTAAGTTAATTAGAAGTTTTAAGTTAATTAAAAATTAAGTTAATTAGAAATTAACTTAAAAAATAACATTGTAAGACAGCATCAGTCAAAGTTTATCTGGATTAACTCTTATATAAATACATGTCTGGAGGCCAGCAAGATAGTTTGCACAGTACGTGCAATTAGAAAATTAACTTAAAAAATTAAGTTAATTAGAATTTTTAAGTTAATTAAAAATTAAGTTAATTAGAAATTAACTTAAAAAATAACATTGTCAGACAGCATCAGTACTTACTTAATGTGAATAATAGTGAGAAATATCATGTTGTCAAAGTTTATCTGGATTAACTCTTATATAAATACATGTCTGGAAGCCAGCAAGATAGTTTGCACAGTACCTGCCTTACCATGACTCTGCCCAGGTTCTAGCCCCTGATATTGGTGTACTATATCACTGAAGGAAGCTTTGATATTATGATGTTTCTCTGTCTGTCTCTGTCTGAAGAAGTTGACCCCAAACAGTGAAATTATACCTACACTAGGCCCCTGAAGATGTCAAAAACCAGAAATATGTATCAGAACCAAATATTAGTGGAAAATTAGACATCACTGGAATAGGAATTTCAGTGATGAGTTATAGTGATGTTTTTTCATGTTCTATTTCCTTGTTGACTTGTTTGGTCAGTTATACAGCTTTGCCCTGCTCCCTTTGCTACTTTTTATAAAATTATCATTTCTCATTGTTCAGTCATGCTTCTTTGAAAACTTAGTCTACACTTCCTCCTTCATAGTTAGTGTTAAACTTGAATTTTCTGAATTCTACTCCCACTACTCCTTTTAAATTTATGGCTTCTGCTCAATCCAGGTGATGCTTTTATCACTTTGACACTTTCATTATCCACTTGACAACTGTGCTACAAACAACACTATTCATTACTCCCTTCTTCAGCTTCACTCCTCTGCCAACTCCTGCTTCTTTCTTTTAGGGCACACTTTCTGTTTCTTCTTCACTTGGTCTGCCCACCCACCAAGTACTGTGGTTTTTAATTTGTGGATTTCACTTTCAGTCACTATCCCTTCTTTGAGTCTTTCTGAAACAAATTCATCTTCACCCAAATTTTCAAAACTATTAGCTGATAAAACTCAATTCTGTTGTCTAGCTTAGATTTTTTCCGAACTGTTTATTTCTAGCTACCTTTCTGATACTTCAGCTTGTGTGAGTCTTGGGAACTTTACACAAGCCTATAGTGGGTTCCTCAGATTCATCCATTCAGGGCCAGGTGGTGGCACACCTGGTCGAGCGCACATATTATATAATGTGCAGGGACCCAGGTTCGAGTCCCAGGTCCCCAGGTTCGAGTCCCAGGTCCCCACCTGCAGGGGAAAGCTTTGTGAGTGGTGAAGCAGTGCTGCAAATGTCTCTCTGCCTCTCTTCTTCTCTATCTCCCTCTTCTCTCTTGATTCCTGCCTGTCTCTATCCAATAAATAAATAAAGGCAATGAAAAATAAATAAAATATTAAAATATAAAATATCATCCACTCAATCTAATATGATTTCTCCTCTTAGTGCTGTTATCTGGTGAATGAAACCACAGCTCACTCCATACCCAGGAACAAGCCTAAAAATTTTTTTCATATTAATGCCTGATCAGTTCTGTTTCCTAAGTGTCTCTTCACTTCTCTATCAGCATAGTAGTGTCTCACTACTGTGTATGATACTTTTCCTTGAGCTCTAGTGCTTTTGCTATTGTGTACATTATTTTCTTTGACTACTATGGTTTCTTTTTCTGTGTCACCTTTCCACTGAAAACACCTACATATAATCTCATGCTTATAACTTTTGAGATATTACTTTCTTTTTTAAAAAATAGTTTTCTTTATTAAATTTTATATTATATTTATTTGTTTATTGGATAGAGATAGCTAGAAATTGAGAGGAAGAGGGATAGAGACAGAGAAACAGCTTCAACCCTGCTTTCCCACTTGTGAAGCTTTCCCCCTGCAGGTGGCGGGGGCAGGGCTCAAAGCCAGGTCATTGTGCATTGTAACATGTGCGCTCAACCAGGTGCATTACCTCCCAGTCCCGGAGACATTATTTTCATTAGAATGCATACCCTGACCACTTCCTCTTCTTCCTCTGAGCCACACTGTAACCCAGTAGAGTTAGTCACAAACTTATCTTAACTTTCTTAACCACCATACAGAGGTTTGTATCTCAGTTCTTTTCACATTGCCAGTTCATTCTCAGATCAGTCTCCCTTTTCACTTTGGGTCTGGAGTAAGGTCCCAGACTTCTACTCAATACATGTTTTAACAATTGTTTTTTATATACAACATGAAATATGCAGTCTGATGCATTTATGTGTATAGAGATGAAATTTTCCAGGGGCGGGGTGGTGGCACACCTGGTTGAGCAAGGACCTGGTTCAAGCCCCTGGTTCCCACCTACAGGGGGAAAGCTTTGTAAGTGGTGAAGCAGGACTGCAGGTGTCCATCTCTCATACTGTGCAAATAATTCACTGTATACTTGCTTACATGCTTGTTCCTTTATAACCTATTATAAATACATTTAAAGTTCTGTAAAAGGAGAAGGGGTCCAAGACCTCTTCCTCTTTCTCTTTCTATTTCCCTATGCTTAATTTTCCTTTTGATGAAATACAGCAAATACAGAAAGAATTTCATACAGCTAGGTGGGAAGTTCTCCGAGTACAATTTGAAAATGACTTGTGAAATGCTTCCAGAAATTTACTTTCTTTTTACTTTAAATATAACTTTTATTTTATAATGAAGTAATACTTATTTGTAATCTTATAATATTTACATCCCACTGTGTTGTTTTACAAAATGAACTCAGTATCCTTCAATGTCTTATATACAGCAGGTCTGCAAATAACATCATATCGTTATAATATTGGTGAGAAAAAAATGACTTATTTCTGTATGGCAACTGTCTCTAGAGTTCATGTGTTCTCCCCATGTCTATGTGGGCGTTTCTCTGGGTACTCAGGTTTCCTTCTATATTCCAAAGATAAGTCTGTTAGGTTCCTTTAGAATATCTAAGTTGTTTACTGTGGGTGTTAAATGTGCCCCGTAATGGAAGGGAATTCTGACCAAATTTGATTCCCTGAAATAGATAATCAGGTCAGAAATGTATGCATAAGTGAATACAAAATATTGTTTTTAATTAGAATTGTTTGGAGTCTTAAGTGAATACAGTGAAGCAGGTCTGCATGTGTCTATCTTTCTTTCCTCCTCTCTGTCTTCCCCTTCTCTCTCCATTTCTCTCTGTCCTATCCATCAACGACGACATCAATAACAACAACAATAATAACTACAACAATAAAAACCAACAAGGGCAACAAAAAGGGAAATAAATAAATATATAAAAAAGATCTTAGCTCATGTTCATGTTAACTAATCTATTGTAAAACTATAAGACTGGTTAACACCATCCTTTGAAAGTTTTGTTTTACAAGATTGTTGCTTAATAATAAATATTATTTTAATGAAGTATTGTTAGGGAGCCAGGATGTAGCTTACCCAGTAGAGCACGAGAATCTGGGTTTGAGCACCTGGAAGCCACATGGGAACACCCACATGGGAGAAACTTCAGAAGTGGAGGAGCAATGCTGTGGTCTCATCTCTTATCTCTCTTTTCCTCTGTCTCTCACATTCTATAAAAATATAACAATTTACCTGGACATGCTGCCACAGTCCTAGTGAAATGAAAAAGGAAAGTTTCATCTCTCTCTCTCTTTTTAAATTATATTTATTTATTAGATAACACTAGTACAGTTTTATACACTCTCTTTGAAGTAGATTAGAAGTCATGTATATAACCAAGTTAGAAAATATGTAAACATTCACTAGTGATTGTGTATACAGTCAGCATTGATAGTTTTAAACCTGAGAAATCTAAGAAACAAACTCATGATTTCTTTCCTGTATTTTACTGTATGCAAATATTAGACCTACAGAGGAAAAAATATTTGCAAAATCTCATGGAATAAGGTTAGTAGGGAATCTGAGCTCAGATCCTAGGTATATTTCTGGCAGTACCTGTTGGGTTGTATTTGATCATTAATCTTGCCACTTTCCTGCAAAGTCTGCCTCCTGCTCTGTGCTGAAGGCAGGCAGCAAGGCTTCTGTGCCTTGGATAAATGCCAGAATCACCAAGCAAGCAAGCAAGCAAGCAAGCAAGCAAGCAAGCAAGCAAGCAAGCAAGCAAGCAAGCAAGCAAGCAAGCAAGCACTCAGTAAACAAGACTACCTAGAACACACTTGAGAGTCCCTAAGGGCAAAGGCTCAGGTAGCAACCCCTCCCCTTTTTTAACCACTTTTTCTACTTCACCACCTGCTTTTAATGATCAGTAATTAGACATTGACTGATCTTTGAGAATAATTTGTTTTCACTCTTTATGACTGCTGACCTGAGCAAATGTATTCAATTTAGCTCCAAATGTGAACTTCATAGTCACAGATATAGGAGGGAAATGTGAGAGAGGAAGCTACTATTTAAATGTATGACTTTGTTATATATATTTTTAACAAGCAAATAAAACTAGAGAATAAATAGACATTGACCATACCGGTTAACTAATGCTGTGCCCTCAGGACCTGCAGGGGATCCTGCTTGGTTTTAGGCATACATTCAACTATTTTGTACAAGTCCTGATTCTGGACTGGAAATAGTTTATAGTCAGTCTCTCTGGAGGCATGGGTGCCTTTTGCTGTTTCAGATTTATGTACTTTTTGAAATTTTGGTGACACATGACCCTATAGGTAGGATGTGGCTTCCTGGGTCTATCTCCTTCACACTTAACTACTATACAGTGTTCTCTCCAAGAGTGACTAGATGAACTATGTGATGAGCCAGGTATAGTACAAACATATTATGAGCATGAATTATATCCATGTTAATCTCTCTTTGCTAGATTTCTTTTACTCATTTTTCTGTTTTTAGCAACTAGATCATAATAGACATGTAGTAGATGTGAGTCACATGAAACAAAAGGAAACAACATTGACAAATACAGGAAAAATTAAAAGTTTTCTTTCTTTATATACATGTCCTTTCCCATCTGTTAAAACTGTTTATTTTTTAAAGTCTTTATCTGCAATTATATAATCAGAGTATTTATTTTTATTTTATTATTATTATTTTATTTAAGAAAGGAGACATTAACAAAACCATAGAATAAGAGGGGTACAATTCCGCACAATTCCCATAACCCGATCTCCATATCCCATTCCCTCCCCTGATAGCCTTCCCATTCTATATCTCTCTGGGAGTATGGATCCATGGTCGTTGTGGGTTGCAGAGGGTAGAAGGTCTGGCTTCTGTAATTGCTTCCCTGCTGAACATGGGCGTTGACTGGTCGATCCATACTCCAAGTCTGCCTCTCTCTTTACCAAGTAGGGTGGGGTTCTGAGGAAGCAGAGCTCCAGTACACATTGATGGGATCCTCTGTCCAGGGAAGTCTGGTTAGCATCTTGCTGGAATCTGGGACCTGGTGGCTGAAAAGAGAGTTAACATACAAAGCCAAACAAATTGTTAAACAATTATGGACCTAAAGACTGGAATAGTGCAGATGAAGTGTTGGGGGGCTATTCCTTGTACCTCTGCTTTCAGGTATATATTTTCCCCTAGTTTATAGGCACGTGTGAACCTATGCTCTATCTCAGGGGACCTGGACTATATCTAGGTTTGGGGACTTTATTGGGGAGTGGACCACCTGGAATGGAATTAGAGAATACTTTGAAAGGAAAGGTCTCACCCAAGTGATGAAGCTGAAGGGTTGTAATTCCACACCTGATGTCTCTGGTCACAGTCTGAAGTGAAGCATGCTGTGGTGGCACTCGTTGCATTGATTAGGTTGCGATCCACAGATACAATATTATTTGATTTGAATTGAGAGCAGCATGCATAAAAGTGGGCCCCACCCTAAGGTTCCAGGACTGGGGAAATATAGGCTCTATAGTGGAAATGTGAGGTTTCTGTTGTCTTAGGGTTCAAGAAGACAATGGATAGTTATTGTTTATCATCACATTATTTGGTGATAGGGTTAACTTGGAAAAGTCCCTTTGTTAGGGTTTGGGGTCTAATACCCAGCATCTTGTATATAGCTGTGCTTTCGGTTGCTTCTGTTCTCAATGGTCTAGGCTTTTGGGAGAGACAACATAGCAAATATCAAAGACAGCCTATGTGTTAAAAAGACTCAGTCTGTGTTTTAAGAAGTTCTAGACATATGATCAATTTTCCCCTCTCATATTAATTAAATAGTTGTTTATATGTTTACACTTTAATAGGATTGTACATAAACACCACTCCCACCACCAAGACTGTGTCCTATCCCCACCACCTACCCTCGCTCCCCCACCCCCCGCCATGCCAGGAAGCCCAATAGCCACCCTCCCCTTCAACACAGTGTTTTTACATTGGTACCCTGCTCTCGATTTAATCAGATCCTGCTTTTAGTTTCCCTTTCTGTTCTTCTTTCTCAACTTCTGTTGATGAGTGGGGACATCCCATACTCGTCTTTCTTTCTGACTTAACATAATTCCTTCTAGCTCTGTCCAAGATGGGTCAGAGAAGGTGGGCTCATATTTCTTAATAGCTACATAGTATTCCATTGTGTATATGTACCACAGATTTCTCAGCCACTCATCTGGTGTTGGGCACCTGGGTTGCTTCCAGGTTTTAGCTATTATGAATTGTGCTGCTATGAACATAGGAGTACACACCTCTTTTTGGTTGGGTGTTATGGAATCCTTGGGCTATATCCCCAGGAGAGGAATTACTGGGTCATATGGAAGGTCCATGTCTAGCCTTGTGAGAGTCTCCAGACTGCTCTCCACAGAGGCTGGACCAATTTACATTCCCACCAGCAGTGTAGAAGGGTTCCTCTGTCCCCACAGCCTCTCCAACATTTGTTGCTGCTTTCCTTTTTGATATATGCCATTCTCACAGGAGTGAGGTGGTATCTCAATGTTGTCTTTATTTGCATTTCTCTGACAATCAGCGACCTGGAACAGTTTTTCATATGTTTGTTAGCCTTTTGGATCTCCTCTGAAGTAAATGTTTTGTTCATATCCTCTGCCCATTTTTGGATGGGGTCATTTGCTTTTTTGGTGCTAAGTTTGCTGAGTTCTCTGTATATTTTGGTGATTAGTCTCTTGTCTGATGTTTGGCATGTGAAGATCTTTTCCCATTCTGTGAGGGGTCTCTTTGTTTGTGTGATAGTTTGGCTGTGCAGAAGCTTTTCAATTTGATGTAATCCCATTGGTTTGTTTCTGCTTTAGTCTTCCTTGCAATTGGGTTTGTTTCATCAAAAATATCCTTGAGGTTTAGGTGGGAAAGTGTTTCACCAATGTTTTCCTCTACGTATTTGGTAGTTTCTGGTCTGACATCCAGGTCTTTGATCCATTTGGAGTTGATTTTTGTTTCTGGTGAGATAAGGTGTTTCAATTTCACTCTTCTGCATGTTATAACCCAGCTTTCCCAGCACCATTTATTGAAGAGAACCTCCTTCTTCCATTTAATACGTTGGGCCCCCTTATCAAAGATCAGATATCCATAGGTGTTTAGTGAGTCTGGCTAGGGGTTTGTCAATCTTGTTTAATTTTTCAAAGAACCAACATTTGGCTTCATTGATCTTTTGTATGGTTCTCTTATTTTCGATGTTGTTTATTTCTGCTCTAATTTTAGTGATTTCTGTCCTTCTGGTTGCTTTAGTGTTCCTTTGTTCCTCTTCCTCTAAGTCCTTAAGGTGTGCAGTAATGTTGTTTATTTGGTTTTTTTGTTGTTGTTGTTGTTTAATATGTGATTGTATGGCTATGAGTTTCCCTCTCAGTACTGTTTTAGCTGTGTCCCAAATATTTTGATAGATTGTGTCTTCATTTTCATTTGTTTCCAGGAACATTTGTATTTCCTGCTTGAGTGTCTCTCTGAGAATCAGAGTATTTATTTCTACTTTTACCTAAATAGAATGATATTGTTTTTGTGACATTATTTCTTTCTTGATAATGTACCATGGATAATAATTTTCCAAGACCACATTTAAACATTTTTCTTTTCTCTTTCTCTCCATCCCTTTCCTCTCTCCAACAGCTCCTATCATTTTCTTTCTTTCTTTTTTCTTCCTTCCTTTCTCTCTTCCTTGCTTTCTCTCTTTCTTTCTTTCTTTTTTTTTTCTTTCTTTCTTTCCTTCTTTCTTTCTTTCCCCAGAGCACTGCTCAGCTCTGGCTTAATAGTAGTTCTGAGAATTAAACCAGAAGTCTCTATTGCCACAGGCATGAAAGTCTGTTGCTTAAACAACTGTTTTATTTCTTTAATTTAATTTTCCTCAATTTTAAATCATAAAATAATTACCTATCGTACTGATGTAACAATACATAACCATTTCCATGTTGATGGGCATTTGTTTTTGATTTGTGTTCCCGATTTAAATATTTCTACACTATAGGTTCCTAGACATGGAATTTTCTTATTATTAAAATCACATATAATTTTTAGTACAAGTACAAAAGTACTATGTCAATTTTTATCACCTGAATAGTATGCGCTAGTTCCCATTCTCATAGTCACTAAGCCATTAAAGTTTTCCTTTTCTTAAATCACATTTAATTGAGCAAATAAAATATTTGAAACATTTTTTTATTTGTTATTGAGAGAAAGTAAGAGAATCAAAGCAACACTATGGTATATATGATGCCAGGGATGTAATTTAGAACCTCAAGCTCAACAGCCTGACAGCTTATCCACTGTTCTACCTCTCAGGTTGTAAGAAAATGATATTTTGTTGTCATTTTACATTTCTGTCTATATACCTTCTAGATGCTGTATCCAAGTCAAAAATACATATTTTCATCTAAATATCAGAAAATATAATGTGTTTGCTTGACAGTACATCAGACTGTCTTCCTTTTCCCTGAATTATATTAAATTTTTGTTATTAAAGTATTTAATTACATAATTTATGTACTAATTATCCTATTATTTATTGTTAATGCCCTTCCTAAAATAATCATGCTTGATTAAAATTTGTACATATATTTATCTTTTCATTATGAATAATTAATTTGTATTAATGATAGTGGTAACTCTTGGCAAAGGTATTTTTAAAAATATTTATTTATTTATTATTTATTCCCTTTTGTTGCCCTTGTTGTTTTATTGTTGTGGTTATGATGTTATGTAGTTATGATGTTAAGTAGTTATGTAGTTATGATGTCACTGTTGTTGGATAGGTCAGAGAGAAGCGGAGAGAGGAGGGGAAGACAGAGAGGGGGAGAGAAAGATAGACACCTGCAGAACTGCTTCAACGCTTGTGAAGCGACTCCCCTGCAGGTGGGGAGACAAGGGCTTGAACCGGGATCCTTATGGTCCTTGCGCTTTACACCACCTGCACATAACCCACTGCGAAGGCAAAGGTGTTTTTATGACTTTTAGTAACAATCATTAAATTGCTTCACAAAAACTTTATGCCATTTCTGAAATATTTATTTCATATTTTAAATTTAATGCATATTACTTTTATTAATTGTATTTAATGGATTATATGCACAAAGAATGGTGAAATATGTACTTACATCCTCTGTTACCCAAGTGCTTACTTTATAATGCTAACTAAAAGCAGGAGGATACAGAATGAGATTCAAATCAATTTTTTTCATGTTTCTATATATATATTTTGCCACCAAAGTTGTTGCTGGAGCTTAGTGCCTGTACAACTCCCAGTGAGCATTTTTGTTCTTTAGAATGTGAGAGACAGAGGAATAGAAAGGGAAAGACAAAGAGAGGAACACTATTCATGATGTTCCCCACCTGTAGACACTTCCCTGTGGTGGCCAGGGGCTAACATAGGGTCGTTGTTCATGGTAAAGTGTGCACTCCCAGCTTCCAGCACATTTCATTTTACCTTGCCAATAATTTCATTTTTAATACATTTTGAGTTTTTGTTTTCTAGTTTATCACAGGGAGTATTACAAGTTTGAATGTTCTCCAAATATTTCTGGAACCAGAATATCTATCTCTTTCTTTTAGGAAATTTACCAGTGGTGCGGTTCCTCCTGTAACAAGTATGAGCGCCTGAAGGCAAATCAGGTTGCCATTGGTATTCGGGACAATGAAAAGAAAGGAAGAGCTCAGCTAATTGTGGTAGAAGACGGAAGTGAGCCAAGAGAACTCATAAAGGTATGTGACTTGTGCTCTTTTTAAAAAGAAGTTGTGTGTACATTAGCAAATTTTGGAATACTTAGACTAAAATGAGGTAAGAGGAACTATTGAGGTTAAGTAACCATGTGAGTTAAGTAGATATCATGACTTTTACTTAATGTTATGGCAATCAAATGAAGCCTTGACTCTGTCTTATATTGGTATGTGAGGATCAACAGATTGGGAATGCTTCTTAAAATTTTTTAAAAATTTATTTTATTTATTTATTCCCTTTTGTTGCCCTTGTTGTTTTATTGTTGTAGTTATTATTGTTGTTGTCATCGTTGTTGGATAGGACAGAGAGAAATGGAGAGAGGAGGGGAAGACAGAAAGGGGGAGAGAAAGATAGACACCTGCAGACCTGCTTCACCGCCTGTGAAGCGACTCCCCTGCAGGTGGGGAGCTGGGGTTCGAACCGGAATCTTTATGCCAGTCCTTGTGCTTTGCGCCACCTGCGCTTAACCCGCTGCGCTACAGCCCAACTCCCCGGGAACACTTTAAAAACAGATCATAAAGCATGTCAGGAGACAGACCAGGATTTGAGGCCCCAGCCACTGCATGGGGGGCATCAGCATGGGGGAAGCTTCATGAGCGGTGGAGCAGTACATTAGTGTCTTTCTTTCTTTTTATTTCTCTCTTTTACCTATATCTAAAAAGAAAAAAAAAGTGTCCACAGGGAGCCATGGAATCATGCAAGTGTGAGTCCTGGCTATAACCTTGGTGTCAAAAGAGGAAGGGAAGGTCAGAAAACTGATTATAAAAGTAGGAAAATAGTAATCCCTTCATCTGGGCTTCCAAGCACTTTTGTTTAATTCAACAATTTTCTTCAGTTTTAAACTATTATTTAACTCAGTGAATGAAATAAAATATTTTGACAAGAGATTAAAAACACCAGTATTTTAAATATTTCAATCATTTTAAACTTAGAGCTATAGTAAAGACATAATTTTAATATAGTTGTTACATTAATTTTAAATTTGACTTCCTCACTCTATGCTTCCGTAACTCATATGGCTATTATATTAGTCTTTGACATTTTATTCTGAACATTTTTCCTTTAAGAAAATGTTAATATCTGACTGTATATATTGTACATATTACTTTAAAATTTTTTCAGTTGACTCTAATCATTTCCAGGTGTCTTTGCTAGTAAATATAAATATTGGCAAATTTGGTTTTCATATATTCATTATACAAGTATTTGCTGAACTGCTATGTGTGCTAGGCACCTAATACACTAATTAGTGGTTCCTTATACAAGCACTGTGTTCCATCACAAAAAAGCTCTGTCAGGATTTATTGTTATAATATCTTTTTTTAATTTTCTCATATTTAATAGTATCTCTTTGACTTTCCACTTGTCTAATGATTATCTTGTGGATATATATATATATATATATATATATATATATATATATATATATATATACATATTATTTAAAGCAGTTTAATGTATTAGTTACCTTTTCCACTCATAGCCTACATAATCCAGTGATGAAAAAATGTACTACAGGAAGATTTCCATCAAATAATGCTGGAAGAAAAGGCAGGATATTGACTGTACATGTTAAAATGCTCAAGGACCTGGATTCGAGCCATGGATCCCCTCCTGCAAGGGGAAAACTTTGTGAGTGGTCAAGCAGTGGTGAGGCAGGGCTGCAGGTGTCTCTCTATCTCTCTCCCTCTCTATCTGTCCTTCTCTCTCAATTTCTGATGTCTATATCCAATAAATATATAAAGATTCTAAATTGTCAACTAATGTACTATACTGTTTAAGTAGTAAAGTGCAGACCTAAAATAAAGATGTAAAAAGCTAACTTATGGGGTGCTGGGCGGTAGTACAGTAGGTTAAGCACACATGGCATGAAGCGCAATTACCTGGCTAAGGATCCCAGTTCCAGACCCCAGCTCCCCATCTGCAGGGGGTCTCTTCACAAGTGATGAAGCAAGTCTGCAGGTGTCTTTCTCCCCCCATCTCTGTCTTCCCTTCCCCTCTCAATTTCTCTCTGTCCTATCCAGCAACAACAGCAATAGCAATAATAACAATGAAAAGGGCAACAAAATGGGAAAAATGGCCTCCAGGAGCAGTGGATTTGTATGTAGTACAGGCATTGAGCCTCAGCAATAATAACCCTGGAGGCAAAAAATTAAATCTAACTTAGTTCTTAAAATATTTGTGATAGTGATAAGGAGAATAATGTGCAATGTAAATACCATATATCTATATTTTTGGAACTTTTCATTATCTGTTTTTTAAAAGCTTCTAGAAAACACCTTACTTTGTTTCCATTCAAGTTATGTAAAGTATGCCTCTTTGTATTTGACAAATAGTACTAACAAATTAATTTGAAATGAACTTGCAGTGAGAGCTTTTATTAGATAAATAAAGTAGTATTTGTAGTTTCTTTACTGTAAATATAAATAGTATCTATGACTTTTCAGATAACATTGTAATTATTGCAGAAAACCTCAAACCATACATTCATCACTATTTAGTACTTATGGTAGTTAGTAGACCTGCTATGAAGTAAGATTGAAGAGATAATGAATTAATTATAATTACACTTCTCATTAATATTAATCACATTTTCAGATATATTTTTAAAAATATATTTCATATTAACTTGGTTCTGATACATTATATTTTATTTTGTGCATTCATATTTTTAGGCGTCCTTAACCTTCAGAAGTGAAGGTTAAGTAGTCTAGATCATATATACAGGAACATTTTTTTAAGATAAAAATATGAGAGGACAGGAGATGGTATTTACTGACTAAACATCAAAGTTCCACAAGTGTGAAGCCCTGGACTAGAAGCCTGACACCCCCCCCCAAAAAAAAAAGATAATAGAATGTTATTTACTTTTCTAATACTAATACAACTGTTCATTTTGCTAGAAGAGGATTCTTAAAAAAATCTTTCAAAACACCTTTTAAATTAATTTAGTTTTATGAGACCTTTTAAAATCATTTATCCTCAATGATATTGAATGTCTTTGTATGAAGATTTATAATGGCTTAAAATCAAGGAATTTTCAACCACTTAATGATCCTATTGTTACTCTGCATTCAATGTAGAATTTAATTTGTCTTCCTGACATATTAAGGTTCATACCACTGAAAACATTGGAATAATAGAGTTGTAAACAATCTTTATATTGAGATATTTTGGCCATAAATTAATAATTTATTTTCACACAAAATTTAATCTGACTTTTTCTAGGATGATCATAAATTTACTCTTCAAACCAAAACAATTTGGAGAGTAATAGCATTAACCAGCCACAACATGGAGGCAATATGTATTAACAAACAGGAGGGAAACAGAAGTTATGATCAGACTCATAACTATACCTTTTATAGTTTAAAAAGCTCATATGTCTCTATGAAATGCTATATGTGGAACTAAGAAAGTCTTTTAATTGTTTATATATTTTATCTATTATTTATTGGATAAAGACAGAGAAAAGTGTCGGGAGGGAAGGTAGAGATAGAGGAGAGATACACATGCTCCTGAAGCTTTCCTCCCTGCAGGTGGGGACGAGGGGTTTGAACCCAGGTCCTTAGCACCTTATAATGTAAGGTGTGCCTCCACCTTGTCCCCAAGAACTAATAAGGTTTTATAATTTAGGTCATATTTTACTCTGTATTTGTTTCCTCTTCATAATAAATACATACACAATGAAAATTGCATATAAATTATGTACAACTTTTTATCTTCATGTATCTTTTCACATTAAAAATAATCAGTGAATGCAAAAGAAAATGACATACAATACTCCCCTAAAGTCTCAAGCTTTCTTCATTGACTCTTTTCTGTAAACATGAGTAAGGAAGTTAAAATACTCCCAGAGGAATAATTACTAAAATCAGTCACTTGTCAATCTGTTATACAGGCTTAATATTTTTATAAAACAGCATCTGGTGGTTGTCAAGAAAAGCATGAAGAGGAGGCAAACTGTTTAAAATGACAGCAGAAAACAACTAATTTTTCAAATCCAGAAAGATATTTGCAAAATATAATGAACTAGTTAAGTCTATAATTATTGTTACTGCCTGTTGCAGATTACTGTCAGTAACATACTATGGGGGGAAGGGGGTTCCTGGGTTGCATAGGGGTGGGGATTTGGCGGTTGGAGGGGAGTTGTAAGCATATCTTATTTTACTTAACTATTATGTTAGTATCTTTTATAAAAATCCTCACCTCAATGCTTCACACGTGCTGGAACAGTGCTGAAACTGTCTCTCCTCTCTGTCTTTCTCCATCTCTTTAGGACTCTTACCCACTATAAAGAAAATGACCACCAGAAATGGTGGAGTCATGCAAGTACCAAGCCTCAGGGACAGATGGCTTGATGGCAAAACATAAAAAAGAATACCATATTTTTTCTGTTCAGACTTTTTAAAAATTAATTTAATAATGATGAACAACACCATAGGATAAGAGGGGTAAAATTCCACAGTTCCCACCACCAGAATTCCATATCCCATCCCTTCCATTGGAAGCTTTCTTATTCTTTATTTCTCTAGGAGCATGGACCCAGGATCATTATGGGGTTCAGAAGGTGGAAGGTCTGGCTTCTATAATGGCTTTGCTCCTGGACATGAGCATTGACAGATAGATCCATAGTCCCATCCTGTCTCTCTCTTTCCCTAGTGGGGCAGGGCTCTGGAGAGGTGAGGTTCCAGGGTATATTGGTGAGGTCATCTGTCCAGGGAAGTCAGGTTGGTACCATGGTCGCATCTGCAACTTGGTGACTAAAAAAGCATTAAGATATAAAGCAGAACAAATTCTTTAATAATAAGGAACCTAAAAGTAAGACTATAGCAGATGAGATTTGGGATACCCATTTTGAAAAAAGGTAGTAGGTCTATTTTAGGTATATTCCAAGGGGCCCATGACTTTCCTAATTTTTGCCTGAGTCCAACAGCTAACATGCAGATGGGCCAAAGGCACTGTCTGGGAAGATGGTGTCAGAGTTTAGAAATAGGACTAGAAAGCTGGATCAGGGCAGAGAGTAGTTCCCAAATATGGGAAAAATATATAAATATTGCTAACTGTAAATCCTATCAATTTGATCTTGGGCCTGTATTCAGCATAGGAGCCTGTGTAACCTCTGCATTCCTGTAGGTCTGAGCTCACATTCTGTAGTCATAGCTAAGAAAATTTTAGGCTTCACTCATTGCAGGACTTACCTTCCTCAAGTGGCCAAGTATGTTGGCCCAACCTCCCTTTGGAGAATGAGGCAGTCCCTACCATTGTTGACTCACATTGAGGGTAAGGTCTTGTAGAGGCCCACAAGAGGATCCACCATGCCATTCTTGATGGAGATGACGAGTAACAGAGGAGAAAGGGATCTGTTAAATGAGATCTAGGCCCATCATGTCTATGTGGGAATCTCAGGATTCTCTGACTAGAGGTCCAGATGATGGGGTGGCCTGTTAGTGACAAAAAGGGCCATCATTAAAGTATGCCATCCTCTTGCCCTTATCCAGCTTTTGCAGTACTCACTCAGTTTGTCTGACAAGGTTAGCCTTAGAGTGATTGAGGGAAGTGAAATAGGAAGTAGGTGAAGAGGGTATCTAGGTCTAAGTAGAAACTATTTGATTAAGTACTTTATGGTACTTAATTTTTTAAAAAGTGGCTTTTTAGGTCTTTCTACTTGCTTGCTGCACTTATTAAGTCACTGTAAATTATTGTGCACTTTTACATTAAGGTATATATTTTCCCCTAACTTATGGATGGATACATTTGCACATGTGCTTTATTTCATAGGCCCTAGTCTATATCTAGGTTATGTGGCTTTGTTAGGAAGTATGCTATCTGAAATGGAATTGAGGAGAGCCCTATGAGGTAGGAACGGTCTCACAAGAGTACTGGAGCTGAAGGGTTGACATTCCACACCTGACATCTCTGGACAAAATCCGAGGTGAAATGTGTGAAAGTGGAACTGGTTGCAGTGATTTGGTTGAGCTCAGCAGATGCAGTATCAAATGGTATTGATAGAGAGAAGCATGCAGGAAGCCACACCCCAGAGGTTCCATGACTGGGAGAAATATGGGTTTTATAGAGAATGGGGAAGATTCCTGCTGTGTTAGAGTTTAAGAAGGCACAGACTTTGTGTCTGACTAAGATAAGCATTCACTAGCTCTAAAATAGAATCAGAGAATAGGAATAGATGATGAGGGTACTCAATACTAGCAATCCTGGTCTGAATTATACTACCATTAATTAAGTCTTCTCATGATAAGATTCATCAATTGTGGACTATATCATAACAAATTGTAAGCTAGTTAACCTCCAATACATAGAGACATTATTCATATCTGGTCATTATAAGTTGTAAATGACAATTTGAAAATAAAATAATTTATTCTCTTGGCAAGGTGACAAGATTCTTATGATGAGGTCCTTTATCTTGTAAATTAAACCTAGAATTGAATAAAATAAATATGTCTGAAATTTTCCTTTAGAGTCATCCGTGGCAAACAGTAAAATGTTGGTTAGTTATATTTTTTCCCACTGTTTTGCCAAAAAAATTATTTATTTATTGCTGGCTCTTGATACACTATAATCCACCACTGCTGGTAGCCATTTTATTTATTTATTTTTTTCTTTTTTAATGGATAGGATAGAGAGAAATTGAGAGGGGTGGTGGAGGTAGAGAGAGAGAAAGAAAGACATTTGTTATGAAGTATGTGCTACCAGAAGTCCATTATATTTGCTTCCCTATTTTCTGGGGGAACTAAAAACCTGAAAAATTTCCTTGCATTTTATATGATATCATTAGTGAAGATGTGAACAAAGCCACATAACTTATTAAGTTGTAAGATCGACTGTATTTATCTAGGAGTAGTTAGTATGTTGATAAGGACAATTTTTACATTCTGGTTGTCTACTTCCTATAAGTGAATAGTCATGACAAATTCTTGGAAAATAGTAGCTCATTATTGAGCTTTTTTTTTTTTTTTAAATATAGACTACAATGTATTCCCAGACATTAAGCAAATAGAAATAGTATATATTTCAGGTAAAGTCACCTCACAGAGAAAGATGTATCAATAGTTAGCTGAGTTTTTTTTTTAAAGAAGTTTGATTTTATTTACTGTCATAGGAGAAAAAAAGTACAGAGCAAATACTGGTACACTCACACATGATTTCTTCAAGCTCCATCCAAGATGGGGTGAAGAAGGTGAAATCACCATTTTTAATAGCTGAGTAGCACTTCATTGTGTATACGTACCACAATTTACTCAGCTGTTGTTGGATATCTGGGTTGCTTCCAGGTTTTAGCTATTACAAATTGTGCTGCTATGAACATAGCTATATATAAATATTTTTGAATGGGTATGTTTGGTTCCTTAGGATATATTCCCAGAAGGAGAATTGCAGAGTCATAGTGTAGGTGCACTTCTAGCCTTCTGAGAGTTCTCCAGACTGCTCTCTACAGGGATTGGACTAATTTACATTTCCACCAGCAGTGCAGGAAGGTTCCTTTGTCCCCAAAACCTCTGCAGCATTTGCTGCTGCTACCTTTTCTGATGTATGATATTCTCATAGGAGTGAAGTAGTATCTCATTGTTGTCTTTATTTACAGTCACTATAATTATTTTTATCAATCATATATTGATGACTTATTCACTATGTCACTGTTCAAGGTACCAACCATTGTCTTTCAAAGAATATTTTACTTGAATGTTTAGTATTTAACTCCTATAACCATTATTTTCCATTGTCCTTTCTTCACCACTCTCAGATAACTTTTTTGGGTGCAGAGGCAGAGGAAAAGAAAAATATACCCTAGCCTCTAGCTTACTCCATTGTGATGGGAGATGGGTCTGAAGTTAGGTCAAATATATTGCATAATAGGTATTACTCAAGTTAGTTATTTTGCCTACTCTTAAGTAACTAATTGTTATGTTCCTGATCAGTTCATCCAGTGGGTGAAGCTGATATATTCTTAATAAAGATAAGAATTATAATAACAGCATAGCCAACCATATGCTGTCATAAAATAATAATATTACAAATCATCTTGTACTTTGTCACACCAAAGCTCCACATGGAGATCTATGACCATATTTATAAGGTATAGTTTTATATACTCATTCCAATTAAGTCACACTTGTAGTGACTTCTAAAGGATAACTTTTATCCATTAACTTGCAAATAAAGTGAGAAAATAATGATAACTCCTGTAAACAGGATAACACAATTCTAAGACAGATGGAGTACAAAAAAAGATGGATTTTTTTCCTAATAAGTCTATATCTGAGTTGATTAACGTAAGTAGTAAGCTATAATGGCAGGCATTTATACTCTCTATCACTATATTTCTTCTTATGTTTCTTTTTAATGTTATTTATTTATTTATTATTGGATTGTGGGACTATGTGAAAGCTTGGTAGAGCTTAGGGGAGCTCTCCTATCCTTGTGATGGAGGTCTGGAAAGACACCCCACTTGCTAGACTCTCCTTTCTAGAAATGGAGATAAGAGGGAAATGCTTTCTGTGACTCAGTTTCCCTTTGTTAGTCTCTCAAAGCTTCACAAAAGCCTGCATCCTCTCACACTTACATCACTCCCCTGCTAGCAGACCAAATGGCTGCCTGCTTGTTAGTTCACTCAAAGTTCACTATATTCACCCAGAGTTCACCATCCTTTCATCCTTTGATCACATACATAAGCATACTCCATCACAAGCCTTACCAGCACCCCAGCAGAGAGACCCCCATACCTATTTCCTTATCTTTGATAACTATGACTTACATCAAGTTTTGTCCTTCTCTGCTTTATCTCACCCTACTGGTTTCACCACTATGTTTTTCTTAATACCTTTAGATAATTAACATGCCTTGCATCATGGGAATTAATTGCTTTGACCTTTCTGTATCTCATCAATTCTTGTCATTCCTACCCCTCCCCACCATAGGGGTAGCTGACCTTTAAGAAACCTGTAATTTCTGACATATTTGAAAAGTGTCCTTTGTTCTGTTTGCTATAAAACCCTGTTCTTACCCCAAATAAAGTAGAAGTTCATACCTGAGCCTCTTCTGGTGCTTCTTTCTGCATCACGGGGTCACTAGAACTGATGACAAGAGGGCCAGCAGCTTATCTCGGGTTGAGAGGCCACCCACATGAGCACCAGCATTGGACAGAGATTTAGAAACATCCAAAGGGAGGGGAAGATAGAGGAAAGGAGATAGATTCCTGCAGCCCTGCTTTACCACTCATGAAGTTTCCCCCTACAGGTGGGGACCAGGGGCTTGAACCTAGGTCCTTACACACTCTGTGTGCTTAACAAGCTGTAGCACCACCTGACCCCCTTATATTTATTATATTACTGACAATATGAAGTAAAAAGCTAACATCAAACCTGCATTTTTTTTTCATAGTTTTAGGTTAGTTTCTTCTTGGGAATAAATAATATATACCAATATTTGACAATTAGCCAAGCCCAGGCATTAAAAGACTAGCTCTTCATTATCATTATATTTATTATTTTATAGAGACAGCCAGAAATTGGGAGGTAAGGGGTTGATAGAGAGGTAGAGAGACAGAAACACACCTGTATCACTGCTTCACCACTTGCAAAGCTTTCCTCCTGTAGGTGAGGATCAGGGATTTCAACCCAGGTCGTTGTGCATATGCATTCAACCAAGTATGCCACCACCTGGCCCCAGAACTAGCTCTAAGTTTCAGCAATCTTTTTTTATTTAAATTGCAATTGATATTTATTTGACAGTATGAGGAAATGTGTTCACATATTTCAAAGAACTCTCTAAAATGGATCTACAATTCTACATCCTATTTTTTCAAAAGTTAAGGGCCATATTGTGGCAAAATTGGCTTATATGCACTGCATTTATAAATGCAGTGGTTATCATGATGCTGGTGCACCTGGTAGAGTGCACATGTCAACATGTTTGAGGCTTCAGCCTCAGGCTCCCAATCCCCACATGAAGGGAGGATATTTCATGAGAGGTGAGGTAGTGCTTCAGGTATCTCTCTTTAGTCTTCTCTATTTCTCACTGCCTCTGTCAGAAAAAAAGAAAGAAAAAGATGGCCATCTTTTTAGATTAGAGTCCTAATGTAGGGACCCCAGTGATAACCTGGTAGCAGAACAAATTTATTAATTCTATTGGAATTGCTGCAATATTTGCAAAGGTATTCTGTTTATTACATTTCAATCATTCACTCATTTTGGAACCAAGGTTATCACAGGGACTGCATGTCTGCACAACTCCAACAATATTCTTTCTTTTTGACAGAGGGGAGAGAGAAAGAGCGAGAGAAAGAGAGGGAGAGAGAGAGAGAGAGAGAGAGAGAGAAGCCTTCAGCATGACTCCACTGTTTATAAAGGTGGATCTTCATATATAGTAATAGTTGTCGTCTACCAAGTGAACTACTACATGGCCCCCTATATTGTTATAGTTATATTTTGTATATATTTATATTTTTATGACATTGATGTGTATAGTTATATTGTGTATATATAAACATGTACAAGTAAATATATTCTTAACCATATATAGATATAGATAGAGATAGAGATAGAGATAGAGATAGAGATAGAGATAGAGATATATACAGATACAAAGAACTTTGGAGTACTAGGGATAGAACCCAGGGCTTCACACATGCAAATGCTGTACTACTAAGATATATCTCTAGTCTATACACATAATTTTAAAGTGACTTGATCAAGAGAGCATAGTTTATTCATGTAAATAATCTCAATCTAATAACAAGTCATCAGTTGTGGATATTGGTAACATTCTGCTCATCCTTATAATAATGGTACTAACATACAGCTAAAAATAAAAATGTATCAGTACTTATAAGTAAGCAAATGAAAGTCATGTAAAAGCACTGAGAAATTAAATTGTATACCCTACATAACTGAGACACTAAATATCAGCATTCTGTTTCAGTGAATGCTCATAACTAAAATGCAAACCAAAATCTAAAATAAAGCTTATTTTATTTTTTTCATTTAATGTTTTACATTTGTCAGTAAATACAATAGTTTGTAATGCATAACACTTCTCAGTTTTCCACATAACAATACAACCCCCACTAGGTCCTCTGTCATCCTTTTCCAGGACCTGTATTCTTCCTCCCACCCCCTATCAACCCTAGTCTTTTACTTTGGTGCAATACATCAATTCCAGTCTAGGTTCTGTTTAGTGTTTTCTCTTCTGATCTTGTTTTTTAACTTCTGCCTGTGAGTGAGAACATCCCATAACAATTCTTCTGTTTCTGACTTATTTCACTTACCATGATTTCTAAAATAAGTTTTAATGACAGATGATAGAGTGCATTTGGGCAGGACTGATAGATGTGTTGATGGTAAATGGATTTGAAGCAGGGAGTAAATGCACTACTGTTAGGTTGCTATTATAGTTGTTGTTAAAGAGCTCCATTGCTAAGTGATGGTACAAGTTCTCTCATCCTGTGTTCTCCAAAGGTAGGAGCAAATGATTCCTGGGTAGCCTGAATGTCCTGTTTACTAGTCTTTCTAGATGTGTTTGTGTTTATATCATACTAGCAATTCTTATTATTAACTCAAAAGTTCCATAAGCTAAGAAACAACTTTGTGATGGATTTTAATCTGCTGAGAAGAGATAACAATGACCTTCACAACAGGATACCAGGATACTTTATTTTTTTTGCCTCTAGGGTTATTGGCAGGGCTCAGCACCATGAATCCACTGCTCCTGGAGGCTATTCCCTCCCCCCACCCCCGCTTTTGTTGCTCTTGTTGTTTTATCATTGTTGTGGTTATTACTATTGTTGTTATTTATGTTGTTGTTGTTGGATAGGACAGAGAGAAACGGAGAGAAGGGGGAAGACAGAGAGGGGGAGAGAAAGATAGACACCTGCAGATCTGCTTCACCACTTGTGAAGCCGAGGGCTTGAATCAGGATCTGTATGCTGATCTTTGCAAAGCCTCCAAGTGCGCTTAACCCACTGCGCTACCGCCCAACCCCCAGATACATCTTTTAACTCCTGTACTGGTTTGTATTCCTGTTAAAGCATACTTTGAGTCAAAAACATGGGGGGAGATTATTATTTGGAAGCCAGTTCAGAAGGAATAATGTGAGGCAGTAGTTTCTTAAATGATTTTCTATTGCAGACAACTTAGGTTCAGTCCCATAGGGTCTCTCTGAAAATTATATGAAAGGCATTTCAAAATAGGCCCCTACAATTGAGGTGGCTGTAGAATTTACCAGGAACCCCACCCCTCACTTAATGTTAATTTCTCAGCACTTCCAACTTATCTTATGTGTAGACCGAGTTCAGCTTCATGGCTCAATAAAGCTGAAAGAGAGCAGAATAGTTTGACCTTTAGAAGATTATTTGTAAGTCACTTCTGAGGTAGACTGAGGTGAAATGTGCAGAATACAAATAGCACCTGTACAACTTCCCTTTAGAAGTAACGAAATGTGTCCAAGAACTTCATGGAACTCTTTCAACTGGTCATGAGAATGGGAGACCTGTTGTTTACACCCAGATAGTCATCATTCCACCAGGGTTATCACTGGGATTCTCCACCTGCAAAGTTCCACCACACCTTGGGAGGATCCTTTTTTTAAATAGAGAGAGATAGGGAGAAAGATGGAAGAAGACCATAACGTTGTTCCACTGCTTTTGAAGCTTCATCCATGAAGGTGCTCCCAGGTAATGGTCAGTAGCTCAAACCTGGGACTTCACACACATAGTAAAGTGTACACTCTACTGGGTGAGCTATCTCCCAGTCTTCAATGCTTGCAATCTTAAACATATATAGAAGTACTGGCAAAACAACTCACTTAGGCAGTGTGCTGCTCTGACCAGGTTTCCGGATAGCCCTCACCACATTAGATACTGTGGTTTCTCAATCCCTCCCCCCGCCCCCCTCTGTCTATAGCAGTGAAGCCCTGGAGATAACCAATAAGTATATGAATGATTGAATGAATGATAAATATAATACATATGCTGTAGAGGTATTTTAAGTATTCTACTTATAAATTATAGCTCTAGTGATGCTGAGTGAATTAACTTGGTCTTTGGATTTTTTTGTTTGTTGGTTTGGTTTATTTTTTGTTTGTTTTTCTTTTTTCTTTTTTGTTTTTTAGCCAGAGCACTGTTCAGCTCTGGCTGATGCTGGTGCAGGGGACTGAACCTGGGACTTCTCAGGCATGAGAGTCTCTTTGCATAACCATTATTCTATCTAACCACTGCCCTTTTTTTCTTCCTTCCTTCCTTTCTTCCTTCCTTTCTTTCTTTCTTTCACTTTTTTTTTCCAGGGTTATTGCTGGGCTCTGTGCCTGCACTACAAATCCACTGCTCCTGGAGGCCATTTTTCCCATTTTGTTACCCTTGTTGTTGTTATTATTATTGTTGTCATTGCTGCTGTTGTTGGATAGGACAGACAGGAGGGGAGACAGAAAGGGGGAGAGAAAGATAGACACCTGATAGACACCTGCGGACCTGCTTCACCGTGTGTGAAGCAACCCACCCCCGCAGTTGGGGAATGGAAGCTTGAACTGGGATCCTTATGCTGGTCCTTGCACTTTGCGCCATGTGTGCTTAACCCACTTCGCTACCACCTGACCCACCTTTTCTTTCATTCTTATGGAGACAGAGAAATAGGAAGAGAAAGATACCTGTAGCACTGATCCATCACTCATGAAGCCCCTCCTTCCAAAAGTGTGGAGTAGGGGCTTGAACTAACTAGGTCCTTTGCTCATGGTGCCATGTGCACTCTCTCAGGGGCATCACTGCTTGGCCACTGATCTTGTTTTTATTATTTGACTGATTTTTGTGTTTTGAGGATAGATATGTGTATGCATGATTTTAGTAATCTCTGGGTGTTTTTATTCAGACAAAATGATAGAGAAAGGGAAGGGAGGGAGAGAAAGATGGAAGGAGGGAAGGACAGAGAGAGAGAGAGAGAAGGATGAAAGTTGGAGAGGGAAGGAGGAGGAGAGATACCACAGCATCAGAGTTTCCTTTAAAGCTAAATTACATTCCATATGGTGTTATGGTTAAACCAAGGGCCATAAGCATGTCAAGGCATATGTACTATCTGGTAAGCTCTTTCTGGCTGGAGATTTCCTTTATATCTCTTACCATCAACTTTTATCCTTTCGTTTGCATTATTGTGCAAGCATTGAGTCATAGCACAGTTTGGGTAAATATATTTTTGGAAGGAAATTCTTCATGTGCATGAACATAGTCTTTTTGTCAAAGACTATGTTGCATATGAGAAGGCAAAAAGAGATCATATTTACCACAAAATTAAAAGAATAATTAAATAAAAGAATGTTTCTATCTGATATTTATGAGAAACATTTATAGATGTCACCAAAAGGTTGAAAAAAAACATATAGACATATGGAGGTGATAAAGCCACAGAATATAAAACTTTGGGTTTTTTATTGTGATGCAATTGGCATTAGTTTTAGGGAACAACAAAGTGATTTGATACTCATATTTTTGTATATTGCAAAATGATCACCATAGTAGGTCTAATTAATACCATTCCTGTCATCAATGAACCCAAAGTAGTGGTAATCTACAGTGTTGGTGAAAATAAATAGTTGCTGAGAGGAGAATCTCAGAGACAGCATAGTACAGAACTAAACTTGAGAGGAAGAGGGTGCTTCTCAGTGGACCAAATGCTGTCAGATACCTCTAAAATAGAGAACAAGGCAGTTTTCATACTTTTGGTGTGTTCAAAGGCAGTGGGTCCAAAGAGCTATCTCATCAGTAGGGCTCAGGACTTGTAAGTTTGAGGCCCCAAGTGTGATTCCCCAATAGTTCATACTGAGCTATATTCTGATATATCTCTCTCATAAAAATTTTTCTTATGAAAAAATAAATCATTTTTTAAATAAAATAGATGAAATACATCCTGTAATTTTTTCCTATCTGCCCACAAATGTAATAACTAGCAGTTCATATTTGACTTTCTCACTAATATTTTTTTATTGAATCATCACTACATTATAACATTATATAGGTTTAAAATGTGAGTACTTGAAAATCAACATGTGGGCCCATTTTGTCCTGCATTGCCACTTCCCACTTCTTTTCTGGTAACCATTAATTGGTCTAATCCAATTTCCTCTATATGCCACATGTGAGTGAAACTATGCAATGTTTTTTCTCTGTGTGTTTGATTTATTTCACCTAGCTTTATACCAAGTATAGAAGATTCTACTGGACAGCATTGAGCTAGATAATTGAAGCAACTAAAACTTTTTTTGTAGTTCACTGTGTTCTTTTATCTAAACATGTATTTCACATAATTCCTCTCAGTAGAAAATACTTTTACTCACTACTTGTTAATTAAATTACCAGACATTTATATAGTAATAAAGGAATAAAGATATTTTGAGGACAGGGAAGCATGTCACTGAGAAAGAGAGGAGAACAAATGTTGACCTCTTACATCTAGGTTAGGTAGAACTAGTTAAATGAGGTAACAGCTTTCCTTAGAATTGCTTATCAATTTATATCTGTGTGCCTTCCCTGTTATCAAATATTTGTCTTACTTAAACAATAAAATAACTTGAAGTAAGTCAATACACCAGAACAAGATTATATTTCACTCTTACAGTTTATGTCTGTTAACCATATAATTGCAATCACTGATTTTTCTTAATAATGAAAAGGAATTAGTAAGCTTTACTAATTAAGATGGCAGCTCTTAAAACCTGATTTCCTGCACTATTTTTTTTAGTGAAAATAAAAGCAGAGCTGTTCACACTTACCTTATCATTGTTAAGGTCAGAATGTGATGTCTTATTTTCTATAAAACACTGCAACAGGAGTTGGGAGATTAAACCTTAGGCAAATCTCCCAGTTCCTCTCAGTCTTATTTCCTGCTCTATCAAAATGAAATCAGAGTTGAGAAGCCTGCAAGACTCTCTTTGTTAAGTGTGTTTTGAATTTGATACCAGTGTCAAACACTTTCATCCAAAGTGATCTGAAATTTTGAGTTATGGATTATCTTTCTTCTAGTTCACTTTCCTCTAGTTTCTACTTTTTTTTAATTATTGGCTTCAAGTACTCAGTTTTCCAGACTTTGAGACATTTTGGTATAAAAATTATGGGAGAAAAGCCTCTTGAGTAAGCATGATTGTAAATGGAATTTCATATATAAACTAAGTGTTAAGAATATGTGTTGGGGAGATAATTCAATTTGTATAGCTCAGGACCTGTATGCTTGAGGTTTCCAGTTTATTATTTGGTTGCACATGTACAGGGATGATGGTCTGTTTTCTCTTTGTCTCTCCTCTCTCCCATTCATGTGAAATATTTATTTATTTATTTAAGTGGTTAGTGGTTTACAATATAGCTTTTAACACATAGACATGACGTCTCATCTCTTCTTGATTGGTGTCAAGGGGACACACAACAGATCCCAATATCTCTTCATCCTTTCTTCACCCCTCCTTCCTTTGCTTGGATGCAATGAAACTTCTATCTCACATGAAATAAATTAGAAATAAATCTTGCAGACCGGTAGTAGTACAGAGGGTTAAACACACATGGTGTGAAGCTTAAGGACCAAGGACTGGCATAGGGATCCCGGTTCAAGCCTCCTTCTCCCCGCCTGCAGGGGGGTTTGCTTCACATGAGGTAAAGCAGGTCTGCAGGTGTCTTTCTCATCCTCTCTCTGTCTTCTCATCCTGTCTTGATTTCTCTCTGTCCTGTCCAACAACAACAACAGCAATGACAATAAGAACAACAAGGGCAACAAAAATGGGAAAAAATGGTCTCCAGGAGCAGTGGATTTGTGATGCAGGCACCGAGTCACAGAAAAAATAAAAAAGAAAAAAGAAAATAAAGAAAGAAGGAAGGAAGGAAGAGAGAGGGAGAGGGAGAGGGAGAGAGAGAGAATGACAGAGACAAGTCTTTAGGGGAAAATTTCCTTTTAAAAAGTATAGGTTGGTCTGAAAGGAGGTTTAAAATATACAAAAGCAAATGCAAATGTGGGAGGATTATGCTGACACAGCAACATTTTTCTTTCCATCCTGGCCCTTCCTTTTAAAACAAGTATGCATATGCCACTATGCTTCAAAAGAAAAAGTGACAGTGGGTCATACAGAAAAAGGTACAAATAGTTCCCACACACAGGATTTGAGAACCTAGAAATTCTTAAGCAAGAATATAGTAATTTTAATGCTAGATTATTTGCTCTAGAATTCAATATTAATTTCATATTTTTAATTGCTATTGAATAGACTAAGCAGTTCTTTTTTTAAATTTATTGTTTGTTTAAGAAAGGATAAATTAACAAAACCATAGGGTAGAAGGGGTACAACTCCACACAATTCTCACCACCCAATCTCCATATCCCATCCCCTCCCCTGATAGTGTTCCCATACTCTATCCCTCTGGGAACATGGACCCAGGGTCATTGTGGGTTGCAGGAAGTGGAAGGTCTGGCTTCTGTAATTGCTTCCCCGCTGAACATGGACATTGACTGGTCGATCCATACCCCCAGTCCACCCCTCTCTTTCCCTAGTAGGGTGGGTCTCTGGGGAAGCAGAGCTCCAGGACACATTGGTGGGGTCTTCAGTCCAGGGAAGCCTAGCCGGCATTCTGATGGCATCTGGAACCTGGTGACTGAAAAGAGAGTTAACATATGAAGCCAAACAAATTGTTGAGCAATCATGAACCCAAAGGTTGGAATAGTGGAGAGGAAGTATTGGGGGGGGGTACTCACTGCAAACTCTAGTGTACTTCTGCTTTCAGGTATATGTTTTGCACTTGTTTATGGATAATGTGGACATATGCTCTCTCTCACAGAACTTGGTGTATATCTAGGTTTTGGGACTTTGTTAGAAATTGATCCACCTGGGATGGAATTAGAGAATGCTATGAAATGAAAGGTCTCACCCGAGTAATGAAGCTGAAGGGTTGTCATTCCACACCTGAAGTCTCTGGACACAGTCTGAGCTAAAGCATGTTGAGGTGGAAATTGTTGCGTTGATTAGGTTGCGATTGGCTGATGCAATATTATTTGATATGGATTGGGAGAGGCATGCGGGAAAGTGGGCCCTATCCTAAGGTTCCAGGACTGTGAGACATATAGGCTCTATAGTGGAGATGTGAGGTTCCTGCTGTCTTAGGGTTCAAAAAGATAATGGATAGTTAATGTTATCATCACATTATTTAGTAATTGGGTTAACTTTGAAAAGTCCTTTTGTTAGGGTTTGCTGTATAGTACCCAGTATCTTATAAATAGCTATGACACTGGTTGCCTCTGATCTACTTGATCTAGGCTTTTGAGAGAGTCTACTATGAAATACACAGCCTGTATATCAAAAAGATTCAGTTTATGTTTTAAAAACTTTGAGACATACAATTAATTTTTCCCCTCTCATATTAATTAGCTAGTCATTTATATGACTATACTTTACTAGGAGTGGACATAAACAACATTCCCACCACCAAAAGACTGTGTCCCATCCCACTCACCCACCCACACCCCCCACTGGCCCAGGAAGCCGCATGTCTACCCCTCACCACAGGGTTTTCTTTGGTGCCCTACTTTCAATTTAGTCAGATCCTGATTTTAGTTTCCCTTTCAGATCTTCTTTCTCAATTTCTTTTCATGAGTGGGATCATTCCATACTCATCTTTATCTTTCTGACTTAGGTCACTTAACATAATTCCTTCTAGCTCTGTCCAAGATGGGTCAGAGAAGGTGGGTTCATTGTTTTTGATAGCTGCATAGTATTCCATTGTGTATATATACCACAGCTTTCTCAGCCACTCATCTGTTTTGGGGCACCTGGGTTGCTTCCAGGTTTTAGCTATTATGAATTGTGCTGCTTCTTCTTCTTCTAGCATTTGCCCTTCTTCCATAGCCAATCAACAGCGTCAGGTTGAAAGCTGTCAGGAGCTGCTTGTTGCTGGCTTTGAAAGTGACTGGGATCCATGTGGATTCGGTCAGCTAGGAAGGATCGTCAGTTTCCCCAATGAATGGGTACTCACAGGATGCTATGAACATAGGAGTACTCACCTCTTTTTGGTTGGGTGTTATGGAGTCCTTGGGGTATAAGCCCAGGAGAGGAATTACTGGATCATATGGAAGGTCCATTTCTAGCCTTGTGAGAGTTTTCCAGACTGCTCTCCACAGAGATTGGACCAATTTACATTCCCACCAGCAATGCAAAAGGGTTCCTATGTCCCCACAGCCTCTCCAGCATTTGTGGCTGCTGTCCTTTTTGATTTATGACATTCTTACAGGAGTGAGGTGGTATGTCAGTATTGTCTTTATTTCCATATTTCTGACTATCAGTGACCTAGAATAGTTTTTCATATGTTTGTTAGCCTTTTGTATCTCCTCTGAAGTGAATGTTTTGTTCATATCCTCTGCCCATTTTTGGATGGGGTCATTTGCTTTTTTTGGTGCTAAGTTTGCTGAGTTCTCTGTATATTTTGGTGATTAGTCTCTTTTCTGATGTTTGGCATGTGAAGATCTTTTCCCATTCTGTGAGGGGTCTCTCTGTTTGTTTAATAGTTTCTTTGGATGTGCAGAAGCTTTTCAATTTGATGTATTCCCATTGGTTTGTTTCTGCTTTAGTCTTTCTTGCAATTGGGTTTATTTCATCAAAGAGGTCCTTGAGATGTAGGTAGGAAAGTGTTTTACCAATGTTCTCCTCTAAGTATTTGATTGTTTCTGGTCTGACATCCAGGTCTTTGATCCATTTAGAGTTGATTTTTTTTTCTGGTGAGATAAAGTGGTTCAATTTCACTCTTCTGCATGTTTCAACCCAGTTTTCCCAGCACCATTTATTGAAGAGAGCCTCATTCTTCCATTTAAAGCTTTGGGCCCCCTTATCAAAGATTAGATGTTCACAGGTGTTTTTGATTTATTTCTGGGCTTTCAATTCTGTTCTACTGGTCTGTGTGCCTATTTTTGTTTCAGTACCATGTTGTTTTGATGATGATGGCTTTATAATATAGTTTGAGATCTGGGAGTGTAATGCCTCCATTTCTGTTTCTTTTCCTCAAGATAGTTTTGGCAATTATAGGTGTTTTCTGGTTCCAGATAAATGATTGTAGTGTTTGTTCTATTCTCTTCAAGAAACTTGGTGGAACTTTGATGGGTATTGCATTAAATTTGTATATTGCTCTGGGGAGAATATTCATTTTGATGATATATATTCTTCCAATCCATGAGCATGTGATGTCTTTCCATTTCTTGGTATCAGTTTCTATTTCCTTGAGTAGTGACTCATAGTTTTCAGTATACAAGTCTTTCACTTCTTTGGTCAACTTTATTCCTAGGTATTTGATTGATTTTGCTGAAACAGTAAATGGGAGTCATTTCTGCATGTCTTCTTCAGATATAGCATTTGCATAAAGAAATTCCATTGATTTTGTAGCCTGACACCTTGCTATAACTTGCCTAATAACTTCCAGTAGTTTTCTGCTGGATTCTTTAGGTTTTTATATGTATACTATCATATCATCTGGAAATAGTGAGAGCTTGACTTCTTCCCTTCCAATCTGTATTCCTTTGATTTCTTTCTCTTCCCTGATTGCTATACCAAGAACTTCCAATACTATGTTGAAGAGTAATGGTGACAGTGGACAGCCCTGTCTAGTCCCTGATCTGAAGGAGAATGCTTTCAGCTTCTGTCCATTTAACAGCCTCTTGACAAATTGTAGGACAATTGGCCATGCCCTGGGGCAGCACCACCCATTCAAATCCATCAGCAGGGCTGGCGTTATTAATAGAAGGAACAGAGAAGGCAAAATGTTTACAATCTTGCGGATGCAAGGGAATAGAGAAAAAACAATCTTGTATATCAATAGCTATGACTGGAATTCCTGTGGGAATTGCAGAAGCAGGAGGCAAACCCCTTTGGGGAGAGCCCCAGACCTGCATGGTTTTATTAACTGCATGGAGATCTTGGAGGAGGCGCCATTTACCCAAGCGCTTTTTAATCACAAAGACAGGAGTATTCCATGGGCTTCGAGAATGGCGAATGTGTCCCAAGGACAACTGCTCTCAGCCGAGCTCTTTTAAAATTTCTTGCTTATCTCTAGGTAAAGGCCACTGTTCCACCCAGACAAGCTCACTAGAAAGCCAGCTTTAGCAGGGTGTTTGGCTACGAACAGTGGCATTTAGTATTGGGGATGCTGATTAGACCTGGTCTCACGGGAGCAGGTGTTACACTCTGCAGAGGCTTCTGTGGATATCCTAACATCAAGACATTCTAGAAGATTCCTGCCCAATAGGTTGGTGCTAATATTAGCTACCAAAGGGCGGAAGTGCCCAGTAGAACCTTCTGGTTGGAATTGTGGTATCATGCCTTCCCAGACAATAGAGCGCAGGAGTAGTGAGCAGACGTCAGGATTATAAACCTTTCTCTCTAAGCTTGTCTTCACCCTTGAGATGAAGCTTGCTAATGATTCATCAGTGCCTTGGCGAAGAGAGTTAATGGGAACTGACGAATCTACATTGGGTGGGGTCACCCATTCCCATGCTTGTGTTGTGCAGATGCATACCTGTTCAAAATAACTGGTTGGAAACCTGGCTTCTGCCTGCTGAACTCCAGATTCATACACTCCTTCTCCAAACAAAGCATCAGAATCCCATTCTACCTGTTTGTTACTATTTTCCTGCGACTGTCTAGAGCACTCATTGTGGAAGCATGCCTTCCACTGTAGGTAGAGGGGGTCTGGGAGTGCTGTACGAGCCAGGTCCTTCCAATCCTGGGACGTGTTAAGATGGTGGTAAAACTCATTAAAACGGACTTGGTCCATGGAGCGTGCAGTCCATCCTCCCTCACCGCTTGTCTGAGTGCTTCAAAATCGTTAGAGGAGTATGGCTGCCACGGCTGAGGGTTTTGTTTAGAAGGGCCCACGTTTACCGGGAAGGTGTGGATTTGGTTCGATGACACTAGGGAGAGATCTACAGAAGTGGAAGGTGCCGTGGAAACTGCTGTAGTGGCAGGGGAAACTGAAAACATATCTACGGGGATGGAGCTCTTGGCGTGGTCTGCAGATTGTTTAAGGTCCTTAAATGCTGAAAAAATATCCTTTAACTCTCATATCTCAGCCACAAGGTCTCTTAATGATGAGGTGTCATCAGGAGGAGGAGTCGAAGGAGAGGAAGCCACAGGGTCTCTTAATGATGAGGTATTAGCAGGGGGAGGAGTCAAAGAAGTGGAAGCCGCAGCAAGAGAAACCGAACCCGTGTCTGTGGGGACAGCTGGGGCAGGGGTCAAAGGAGCGGCCGAACACGTGTCCCCCGGGGCAGTGGGGGGAGGGGTCATGGAAGCGGAAACTGCAGCAGGAGAAACCGAACACGTGTCTCCAGAGGCAGCGGTTTTGGGGCTGACTTCATATTGCTTAGGGTGTTTAAGTCTTAAGCAAGTATCCTTTAACTCCCCTATCTCAGCCTCAAGGTCACTTAACCTTTTGGCAGGAGGCCTTGTACATATTCTAAAAATAGTAAATATAGCCATGAGAACCCACGGTGTAGCGAAAATTAAAGCATCTCTGAGATCGAAAGCCTGTCCCAGGAGAGAAGGATAAAATGTCTGGGACACCTCCTGATAAAACGGAAAAAATCCCATGGTCTCACGGGAACTAGTAGCCTGAGGGGAAAACATGGCAGATGTGAATGCATCTGCACAATTTCCCAGCAGTGAAGGACTCTGAAAATGTCCAAGAGGTCTAGTCTGTCAATCTCTTCATTTAATTCTCTTGCATCTTTGTTGATTCTCTGTTTTATTGATCTAAGTGTGAGAGTGGGGTATTAAAGCCTCCCACTATTATTGTATTAGTATTGATGTATTTTTGAAGTTCTTTCAGTAGGTGCTTGATGTATTTAGATGGTCCCTCATTGGGTGCATAGATGTTAATAATTGTTAAGTCTTCATGGCTGACTGATCCTCTAATCATTATGTAATGTCCTTGCCTATCTTTTATTACTTTATTTAATTTAAAATCTATTGTGTCTGAGATGAGAATGGCTGTTCCTGCCTTTTTTTGTGGTCCGTTAGCCTGTATGATAGTTTTCCATCCTTTTACTTTAAGTCTGTGTTTATCTTGTTGTGTCAGATGGGATTTTTGCAGGCAGCAAATGGTTGGGTTGTGTTTTCTGATCCATCCCCTCACTCTGCCTTTTGATGAGTGAGTTTATGTCATTGACATTTATTGATATTATGGATTTATTGTATTGTAGTGCTATTGTTCAACAAATTTTTATTTGCTTTGATATATGGCAAGTATTATAGTGATGTTCTTGTTTATAAGAAGTCTTTTAGAACCTCTATCAGGGCCAGTTTAGTGATTATTGCCTCCTTTAATTGTTGTTTGTCTAAGAAGGTTTTGATATCTCCATCTAGTTTGAATGAAAGTCTAGCAGGATATATTATCCTTGATTGAAACCATTTTTCATTCAGGGCTCGATAGATATCTTGCCATTCTCTTCTGGCTTTTAGAGTTTGAGTGGAGAAGTCTGCTGATAGTCTTATGGGTTTTCCCCTGTATGTGACTTTTTGTTTCTCTCTTGCAGCCTTTAGGATCCTTTCATTATCCTTACTTCTTTTCATTGTGACTATGATGTGTCTTCAGGTCTGGGTTGATTCTGTTTGGAACTCTCTGGGCCTCGTGAATCTTGATTTCCTTTTTGTTATTCATGTCTGGGAAGTTTTCTTCTGTTATTTCCTCTAGAATGTTTCCTTCCCCTTCCTCTCTTTCTTCCTCTGGCAGGCCAATTATACGAATGTTACTTCTTTTGAGATCATCCCATATGAATCTGTTGTTGTTTTCAGTGTCTCTCAATCTCTTTTTGAGCTCTTTCACCTCTTTCTTAGTTTTCTCTAACTCATCATCTGTCTGACTAATTCTGTTTTCTGCTTCTGTTAGTCTGCTCTCCCTTCCCTCAGCTTCTCTCAGTTTAGCTATTTCAGCTTTCAGTTCTCTAATTGCCTCAAGATAATCAGTATTTTCCTTGGGGGTCTCAACTGTTGTTTCCCTAATACTTCCATTCCTTTCCTCCAATGTTGTTTTCATTTCTGTGATTAATAAGTTTATTATTACTTGCATACTTTTCTTATCTATGGTTACTTCTAGCTGATTGTAGTTTCTTCTGGGCTCTTGTCTTCAGTCATTGGACTAGCAGTTTTATTTGTTTTTGATCTACCCATTTTTTTTTTGATTTATGTGTTTCTTATTTTTATGCTCTGTTGTTCCTCAGTTGTTGTGTTTTGAGTATAAGCAACACTGTACTAAATACCTTTATGACAAATGCACTCACCAACCTCAAGAATTACAATAGCAACTGAAGCAAGGATTGAAGCAGTTTAATCACTACCAGTTAGCCAAACAATGTCTCCAGTCCATGAAAAAATAGCAACAAAGTGCAAGTGAGGAAGAAAGAGAAAGGAAAAAAGGTATAGCAAGAATAGACAATTATTCAAATCTACTATCCACTGTATATTCTAGGGGTAGCAAGAGAAGAAAGCAAAGTAGAGCAGAGATACACACATAGAGAGTCCACTCTGAGTCAGATTTCTTCCCCCAAATAATTCACAAATGAATATCAGTGAATTCAGAAATACAAAGAAGGAAGGAAGAAATAGAAGACAAGATAAAAAGAGAAACAAGAGAGAGAAAAGAAAAACGAAAAAGAGCTGTAATAAATGAGCAGTGATAGGAAAGTTTTTTAATTGATTAATTTATTTTTTATTTTATTTTATTTTTTTAATTAGCTAGGAGGAGTGAGAAGGGGAGAGTCTGTATAGGAGGTAGGAGTAGTGAGACAAGTTCCTCTTGCAATGGATAAGATGTTCGGTCCCCTAGAAATGAAAGATACCCTAAGAGTTAATTCTGGTCAACCTAAGGAGGGGAGAAAGAGATACACATTTATATAATATTAATAATAGAATAGAGCAGGGTAAAAAACCTGTCCCAGTTTGCCTCAAGCCTCCTGAGCAGAGGCAGCTGAATGTTAAGAAAGAAAGAAAGAAAGATAGAAAGAAAGAAAGAAAGAAAGAAAGAAAGAAAGAACCTCAGGACTAGACAAGAGTAGCAGGAATAGACAGTTATGCAAATCTACTATCCACTGTATATTCTAAGGGTAGCTAAAGGAGAAAGGGAAGTAGAGCAGAGATACACACAGAGAGAGTCCACTCTGAGTCAGATTTCTTACCCAAAATAATTCCCAAATGTGTATCAGTGAATTCTGAAAGCTGAAGGAGCAAGGAAGGATGACAAGAATGAGAAGAAGAAGAAAAAAAGAAAGAGAGAGAAAAAAGAAAAAGATAAGAAAGAGAACAGTAATAAAAAGAGCAGTGAAAGGAAAGAGTTACTTATTTATTTATTATTATTTAATTAGCTATGTGGGGGAGGAGAGAGAGAGAATGGGTAGGGGTGGTAAGAAAAGTTAAACAAGTTATTTTAGCAGTGAATAAGACACCCAGTCCACTAGCAAGCAAAAATGCACTAAGATTTAATTCTGGTCAACCTGAAGGAGAGGCGGAAAGGGGTACACATTTATCTTGTATTGATAATAAAATAGAACAGAGTAAAAAATCTGTTCTGTCTTCAGCTTGGATGGCTCCAGATTGCCTCAGGCCCCCAGAGCAGAGGCAGCTGTTTGGCTACTTAGAAAGAAAAAAGTCCAAAGGTTTCAGAAGGGAATAGAACTAAAATGAATGACACCCCCTGATGGGATAGGAATCTTGATAAAGAAAGAAGCTCAGCAGGGGAGCCTTCTAGGAGCAGATCTCTGGTCCCCAGGGACTGGTTATGGGGGGAGGCGAGAGGGGGTGTGCTTCGGGAATAAAAATTTAAAATAAATTTTTTTCCCTTTCTTTTTACTCTATTTTCTAACCCAAATTGAGTTATAGTCACCTCCTTGGTGTCACCACTTAGGACCCCTTATTGACTGGCCTACTAAAGGCAAAAATCCTACCGTTTCCAGTAGATGTAGTCGGAGCTCAAGCCTCTAGCAGCTTCTCATTCCGCCATCTTCTGGAATCCCCCCTAAGTAGTTCTTTTAATCTGCATTTGGACAAAACAAAATGAACTCCTAAGGCCCTCAGTGTACCTGAAGTAATGTCTTAAGTTGCTTACATTTCCATTATGCCGCCTCCTCCAAAAAAGAATATTCCCATTTTCTGAATATTTAACACTTACAACAAAATAAAAACTGTGCTAAAGATTCAGAACTATGTTGGTGGGAATAGTGTGGAACTATAGCCCTGTTGACATGTAACTTTGTAAATCAATGTTAAATCACTAATAGAATTCTTAAAATAGTAAATAAATAACAACTCTGGTCTTTTGAACTAAGTTCCTACTTTCCACTGGTGTCTCTTTCTAGGTCTTTATAATAACAAATATCAAAAGCAATTTCATTTGATGGGTCAGAAGCCTAAGGTCAATTGCAAATTAAAATGAAATGAAAATTATTTTTTGAAAGTTTTAAAATATATATTTATTTATCAGGTAGACAGAGAGAAATTGAGAGGAAAGGGGGAGAGAGGGAAGACAGAGACACACCTCTAGTCCTACTTGACCACTAGTGAAACTTTCCCCCTCCAGGTGGGGGCCAGGAGCTCGAACCCAGGTCCTTGCACACTGTAATGCATTCATTTAACCAAGTGCACCACCACCTGGCCCCTGAAAATTATTCCATCTAAAGTAATGAAATATCTACTGTATTCAAATGAGAAAGAATAATAAAAAATTACACTTTTATTTATTTAAAATATGAATGTATTTACTGAAACTTTGTCAATTATGGTCCAAGCAAAAATATCACCTAAATTCTGCTTTTGAGGACAATAATTTTTTCCCTAAGTTTCAGTGTTTTCACTCATATATCTTTGTACTTTTTTGAGGCTAAATTTATAATAATGGATCATTCTTAGCAACCATATACTTACTGGAAATATTATGAGCAATTTGCTTATTATCAATTACTTCTATAGTTGTATAATTTTCTGTTATGTATATAGTATAGGTAGCCTAATAATATATGTAATAAGTTCTTTCTATGTTAAGCACTTAGTTTGCTTTTTTTTTTTTTTTAACCAAAGCACTGCTCAGCTCTGACTTATAGAGCAGAGGATTGAACCTGGTACCTTGGAGCCTCAGGCATGAGATTCTTTTTGCATAACCATTTATGCTATCTTCTCACACCATAGTTTGCATCTTTCATATTAATTAAATATTAATTATGTTAATAAGATTGTGATTAACATTTTAAGTCAGCTGTTCACATATATTTTAATTATTTCTGTAAAATATAAACTACTAGGATAGAAATATTGGGTCCAATAATTGTCATCCCTAAAGTTTCTGTTACCTACTACTAATTACATTAAATTTTATTTTTCTTGTTTTTTAATTTTTATATCAAAATCTATCAAATAGTTATAGGAAAATATTGGTGGAACTCTTTTTCTTGTAAATTTCAAAGGCATATTTAATGATACAGACCCAATTTTCTTTTCTTCTTCTAACTAGAGACTGCTTAGTAGAATACTTAATGTTTCCAACAGTGGAAATTATCAGTGTTCTCTTAACTTCTGGAAATTTTCTGGCTAAAGAGGTTTTTTTGTTGTTGTTGTTTTGTTTTGTTTCATTTTACATTCTTTGGTAACTCTTTTGTTGAATGTAGTTATATCATTTTTCTAAAGCTAGTTGCTCACACAACACTTTGGAATGATGAAAGAATTCAGAATTCAGTCTCTCAACTTGTAATATCTATAACATAGACAGGACCAAGAAGAAAGGGGACTAGGTGAGAATGATGAAAACAGAGCTTTGTGAAGAGAAAGATAGAATATTGAGGGAATGGGCTAACTGTTCTACAGTTCATTTACTAGCAATGTTTTAGAGTGGGAAAACTAAAAGGGGTCCCTATAAAGCCCCTGTTATGAAATAAATTTCGTTTAATCTCCAGGAACAAAGCCTAAATAACTTCATGAAACCTTTCTGAAATATCTGTAAAAGGCAGCATAACAATTAGTCAAAAACACACTCAGGTTCTCGGTTAAATCCCTAGAAGTGCATAAAATAGTCAATAAAGCTGGGGTGGGGGGGTGGGGAAGACAGTGTATACTTAGGAAACAAATTCCAATCCTCTTTTGCCCATGCATGGCCCTAGACAATTTAGCCCCTTACTTCAGGTGTAAAATAGAATGATAATAGTGCCAACACAAAGCATTGTTATAAAGATGAAATGACTTAAATACCAGGTATTTAAAATGGCATTTGATTTACAGCCATATGTAATTATATATTAAATTTAAAAAATGTAAATTCTTGGCATGTCATATAACCCCAAAAAGGGCTAGCTGAATATGTGAATACATAAAATACATAATGAAAATGAACACACTCACAAACACATACTCCTGTAACATGTAGTTTAGTAAGAAGGGTGCTAGGGGTTGCTAACTGTGAGAGAATGTCAATCAGAATTCAGGGCACCAGTATGCTGGGCTAGCTTCATGGGCGGAGACAGAGATGACCAGAAACTCATGGCTGAGCTGAGAACGCAGTTTAATCTTTATTCACAAGCGGGCAAGCAGTCCAACAACCTAACCTAATCATAACACAATCCTGTCCTGCCTCTCTCTCCTCCAGCTGAAGACTCTGGAACCAAGCAAGTATGTAGGATAGGGGGAGGGGAGAAGCAAGAAGCATGAAAAGTCAAGGACTAAACCAAAATCTCCCGGAGACAGGGGAAGCGAGACCAAACCAATGTAACTGAATGACCATATAAATAGACCACAATGTCAAGCAATGTAACATAAGGGATCCCAGAAGCAGAACTAGAAGCATACCAAAAAGAGACTATTTTTCAGGGTCAGGGTGGTGATACACCAAGTGGGAAGCACATATTATTCTTTTTTTAAAATTTTTTATTTAAGAAAGGATTAATGAACAAAAACATAAGGTAGGAGGGGTACAACTCCACACAATTCCCACCACCCAATCTCCATAACCCACCCCCTCCCATGATAGCTTTCCCATTCTCTAGCCCTCTGGGAGCATGGACCCAGGGTCCTTGAGGGTTGCAGAAGGTAGAAGGTCTGGCTTCTGTAATTGCTTCCCCGCTGAACATGGGCATTGACTGGTCGGTCCATACTCCCAGTCTGCGTCTCTCTTTCCCTAGTAAGGTGTGTCTCTGGGGAAGCTGAGCTCCAGGACACATTGGTGGGGTCTTCAATTCATGGAAGCATGGCCAGCATCCTGGTGGCATCTGGAACGTGGTGAAAAGAGAATTAACATACGAAGCCAAACAATTTGTTGAGCAATCATGGATCCCAAGCTTGGAATAGTGGAGAGGAAGTGTTAGGGAGGTACTCACTGCAAACTCTAGTGTACTTCTGCTTTCAGGTATATATTTTGCAGTAGTTTATGGATACATGTGCACATAAGCTCTCTCTCACAGAAACTGGTGTATATCTAGGTTATGGGACTTTGTTAGAAAGTGAACTACCTGAGATGAAATTAGAGTGTACTATAAAAGGAAAGGTCTCACCCGAGTAATGAAGCTGAAGGGTTGTCATTCCACACGTGAAGTCTCTGGACACAGTCTGAGGTGAAGCATGGTGAGGTGGCAATCATTGCGTTGGTTAGGTTGTGATTGGCGGATGCAATATTATTTGGTTTGGATTGGGAGATGCATACGGGAAAGTGGGCCCTATCCAAGGGTTCCAGGACTGGGGGAAGTAGATGCTCTATAGTGGATATGTGAGGTTCCTGCTGTCTTAGGGTTCAAAAAGACAATCGATAGTTAATGTTATCATCACATTATTTGGTAATTGGGTTAACTTTGAAAAGTCCCTTTGTTATGGTTTGCTGTACAGTATCCAGTATCTTGTATATAGCTGTGCTATTGGATGCTTCTAATCTACTTGGTCTAGGCTTTTGAGAGAGTCCGCATATCAAATACATAGCCTATATATTAAAAAGATTCAGTTTGTCTTTTGAGAAACTTTGAGACATACAATTGATTTTCCCCCTCTCATATTAATCAACTACTGATTTATATGTCTACATTTTGCTAGGAGTGTACATAAACACCATTCCCACCACCAAAGGACTGTGACCCATCCCTCCTGACCACTCCCACCCCCCACTGGCCCAGGAAGCTGCATGTCTACCCCTCACACTAGGTTTTTACTTTGGTGCCCTACTTACAATTTGATCAGGTCCTGCTTTTAGTTTCCCTTTCAGATCTTCTTAGTCAGCTTCTGTTGATGAGTGGGATTATTCCATACTCCTCTTTATCTTTCTGACTTAGTTCACTTAACATAATTCCTTCTAGCTCTGTCCAAGATGGGTCAGAGAAGGTGGGTTCATTGTTTTTGATAGCTGCATAGTATTCCATTGTGTATATATACCACAACTTTCTCAGCCACTCATCTGTTGTTGGGCACCTGGGTTGCTTCCAGGTTTTAGCTATTATGAATTGTGCTGCTATGAACATAGGAGTACACACCTCTTTTTGGTTGGGTGTTATGGAGTCCTTGGGGTATAACCCCAGGAGAGGAATTACTGGATCATATGGAAGGTCCATGTCTAGCCTTGTGAGAGTTTTTCAGACTGCTCTCCACAGAGGCTGTACCAATTTACATTCCCACCAGCAATGTAAAAGGGTTCCTCTGTCTCCACACCCTCTCCAGCATTTGTTGCTGCTGTCCTTTTTGATGTATGCCATTCTTACAGGAGTGAGGTGGTAACTTAGTGTTGTCTTAATTTGCATTTCTCTGACAATCAGTGACCTAGAGCAGCTTTTCATATGTTTGTTAGCCTTTTGGATCTCCTCTGAGGTGAATGTTTTTTTCATATCCTCTGCCCATTTTTGGATGGGTTCATTTGCTTTTTTGGTGCTTAGTTTCTGAGCTCTTTATATATTTTGGTGATTAGTTTCTTGTCTGATGTCTGGCATGTGAAGATCTTCTCCCATTCTGTGAGGGGTCTCTCTGTTTGTTTAATAGTTTCTTTGGATGTGCAGAAGCTTTTCAATTTGATGTAGTCCCATTGGTTTGTTTCTGCGTTAGTCTTTCTTGCAATTGGGTTTGATTCATCAAAGATGTCCTTGAGGTGTATGTGGAAAAGTTTTCCTCTAAGTATTTGATTGTTTCTGGTCTGACATCTAGGTCTTTGATCCATTTGGAGTTGATTTTTGTTTCTGGTGAGATAAAGTGGTTCAATTTCATTCTTCTGCACGTTTCAACCCAGTTTTCCCAGCACCATTTATTGAAGAGAGTCTCCTTTTTCCATTTAATCCTTTGGGCCCCCTTATTAAAGATTAGATGCCCATAGGTGTTGGGATTTACTACTGGGCTTTCAATTCTGTTCCACTGGTCTGTGTGCCTATTTTTGTTCCAGTACCATGCTGTTTTGATGATGATGGCTTTATAATATAGTTTAAGGTCTGGGAGTGTGATGCCTCCATTTATGTTTCTTTTCCTTAAGATGGTTTTGGCAATTCTAGGTGTTTTCAGGTTCCAGATAAATGATTGTAGTGTTTGTTCTATTCTCTTAAAGAAGCTTGGTGGAACTTTGATGGGTATTGCATTAAATTTGTATATGGCTCTGGGGAGACTATTCATTTTGATGATATTTATTCTTCCAATCCATGAGCATGGGATATCTTTCCATTTCTTGGTATCACTTTCTATTTCCTTGAGTAGCGACTCATAGTTTTCAGCATACAAGTCTTTCACTTCTTTGGTCAACTTTATTCCTAGGTATTTGATTGATTTTGCTGAAACAGTAAATGGGAGTGATTTCTGGATGTCTTCTTCTTCAGATTTAGTGTTTGCATAAAGAAATGCCACTGATTTTTGTACATTGATTTTGTAGCCTGATACCTTGCTATATTGCCTAATAACTTCCAGTAATTTTCTAATGGATTCTTTAGGTCTTTCTATGTATACTATCATATCATCTGCAAATAGTGAGAGCTTGACTTCTTCCCTTCCAATCTGTATTCCTTTGATTTCTTTCTCTTGCCTGATTGCTATGGCAAGAACTTCCAATACTATGTTGAAGAGTAATGGTGACAGTGGACAGCCCTGTCTAGTCCCCGATCTGAGGGGGAATGCTTTCAGCTTCTGTCCATTGAGTATGATGTTGGCTGTAGGTTTGCTATATTTAGACTCCACTTTCTTGAGGAATTTCCCATCTATTCCCATTTTTTGTAGAGTTTTGAGCATGAACGCGTGTTGGATCTTGTCAAAGGCTTTCTCTGCATCTATTGAGATAATCATGTGGTTTTTGGCTTTGCTTTTATTGATGTGGTGAATGACATTGATTGACTTATGGATGTTGAACCAGCTTTGCATTCCTGAGATGAATCCCACTTGGTCATGATGAACAATCTTTTTGATGTGTTGCTGTATCCGGTTGGTCAAGATCTTGTTTAATATTTTGGCATCTATGTTCATCAGAGATATTGGTCTGTAGTTTTCCTTTTTGTTCTGTCCCTATCAGCTTTTGGTATCAGGGTGATGTTGGCTTCATAAAAGGTGGAAGGGAGTATTCCTGTTTCTTCAATCTTATGGAATAGCTTAAGAAGTATGAGTATTAACTGTTTCCTGAAAGTTGTGTAGAATTCGTTTTTGAAGCCATCTGGTCCAGGACTTTAGTTGTTGGGGAGATTCTTAATAACGGTTTCAATTTCTTTGTCTGTGATTGGTGCATTTAGATTTTGTAGTTCTTCCTGGTTCAGTTTTGGAAGTGCATAGGTTTCTAGGAATTGTTCCATTTCTTCCAGATTCTCTAGCTTGGTAGCATATAGTTCTTTATAGAAGTTTCGCAGGATTCTCTGGATTTCTGTGGTGTCAGTTGTGATATCTCCTGCATCGTTTAGAATTCTATTAATTTGAGTCTTCTCTCTTTTTTGTTTGGTGAGTCTGGCTAGGGGGTTGTCAATTTTGTTTAATCTTTCAAAGAACCAACATTTGGCTTCATTGATCTTTTGTATGGTTCTCTTATTTTCGATGTTGTTTATTTCTGCTCGAACTTTAGTGATTTCTGTCCTTCTGGTTGCTTTAGGGTTCCTTTGTTCCTCTTCTTCTAAGTCCTTGAGGTGTGCAGTAAGGTCGTTCATTTGAACTTCTTCTTGGTGTTTAATATGTGATTGTATAGCTATAAGTTTCCCTCTCAGTACTGCTTTAGCTGTGTCCCAAAGCACATGTTATTCTTGAGGACCTAGGTTCAAGTTCCTGGTTCCCAACTATAGGTCAGGAGCTTCATAAGTAGTAGAACAGTAGTGCGTCTCCTATATCTCCTCTTCTTCTCTGTCATTCTCTAGCAAAAAGACAGAACAGTTTAAAAATGGCATCTCAAAATAGTGGCATAGAGCTGATATGGAACACCAGTGATAACCTTGATAGGTAGATAAATAAATAAATAAATAAATAGCAACTAAGTAAAATCTTCACTTCATAAAAAAGTTAAAAGATCCATGTTGATTTTACTGAAGCAGCCCATTAATAAGATAATATGATATGACTAGTTCAAAGAAGAATAAAGACTAGGAATATACATATATATATACATATATATATATATATATATATACATATATGAAGAGAGTATATAAGCAGTCAATGTTAAGATGAGGTAGTTAATGAAACAAAGCTAAACTCTTTCAAACAAGGAAGGAATTAATTTCATTTCTACCTGACAAAATTCCTGTGCATCTCTATTGTCAAAATCATTTACAGCTATTAGTATTCTACTGAATTAAAAAATTACTCAGACAAAAAAATAAGAAAAAATACCAGATGATATCACTTATAAGTGGATTTAAAAAACAAACCAGAAAAGGAAAACACAAAGTGAACCTTGGACTGGGCAAGGCATACCGCGTCAAAGCAAAAGACTAAGGAGGGAGGGGTTGGTAGGGTTTGAAAAGGATCATGGGCTATTGATATGTTCATATGTTAACAATAACTAGCCCTCCAATAAAATGAAGGGAAAAAAATCCAGAAAAAAAAGGTGCATAACTTTCTAGCATCAAGATAACCACAAAGACTCCATATATATATCACCACAAAGACTCCCTATATACCATCATGAAAATCTTTTTGTTCATTTCATAAACTTGCCCAGATTGCTTACTTTCAAGAAGTATACAGTCTAAATTGTACTGAAATGGCATTTATAAAAAGAACCTGTGAAGAATCTCAGCAGTCCTGAGAAGCCATCACTTAAACTCTCTGAGTATCACTCACCTTTCCTGTAGAATCTGATAGCAGCAGCTGTTTTGTGGGCACTGTTATAAGGATTAAATGATATGTGTCTGATGCTCCTAGCAGAGTGTGTGAGTTATAGCAGACATTCAATAAGTAGTAGCTATTATTCAATAAGTAGTAACTATTCAATAAGTAGTAACTATTATTGAGCTAATTATAATTAATCAATAAATTGACCAAGGGATAATTGTTCAGTTTGCCTCTGCCATATTTAGTCAACCAGTAAGTAAAACTCAGGGGAAGGAAACCGTATGGTGCCCACAGGAGAACCATCAACCTAATTAAAGCAAGCTTTAGACAGTGTAGAAAAATAATGCAGGATAGGTAACGTCCAGCCTTTGGAGGGGTCTTAGAAATATGACAAAGGTGGGAGTCGGGCTGTAGCGCAGTGGGTTAAGCGCAGGTGGCGCAAAACACAAGGACCGGCATAAGGATCCGGGTTGGAGCCCCTGGCTCCCCACCTGCAGGGGAGTCGCTTCATAGGCGGTGAAGCAGGTCTGCAGGTGTCTATCTTTCTCTCTTCCTCTCTGTCTTCCCCTCCTCTTTCCATTTCTCTCTGTCCTATCCAACAACGACAACAACAATAATAACTACAATAAAACAACAAGGGCAACAAAAGGGAATAAATAAATAAAATAAATATTAAAAAAAGAACTCTGAACAGTGTACATCCAATTCAGAATAATTCAGAGTGAAGAGCTTTTCTCATTCTAATGCTTAATAATAATAATGACTTAATAATAGATAGTTGAGAAGCTGTATTTTATTATGTTTTCCAAATGTCACTTTTGGACAGTGAACTCCAGGTTCATACTGTACATTAAAAAATCATTTCTGGGGTCGGGTGATGGTACATCTGGTTGAGTGCACATTTTATGGTGTTCAAGGACACGGGTTCAAGACCCTGGTCCTCACCTGTAGGGGGAAAGCTTTGCAAGTAGTGAAGCAGTGCTGCAAGTGTCTCTCTGTCTCTCCCTCTCTGTCTTCCCTCCTCTCAATTTCTGGCTGTCTCTATCCAATAAATAAATAAAGATAATAAAAACATTTTAAAAATCATTTCTGTGAAAGAAAATGTAGAAGAAAGAATGAAAGGGAAAAAAGACTTATTGCTGAAGGTATAAATCCAGAGTCATATTCTTGAAATAAAAAGATAAAGTT
>NW_026648040.1:0-40000 GCF_950295315.1 Erinaceus europaeus | reverse complement strand
GGAAGTGCCATGCCATCTCTTTTTATTTCATGAAAACAGAAAATAATAAAAAAAAAGTTGATCTAGAGAAGGAGTTCATCCGCAGAACATATGCCCTGGGTTCCATCCCTGGCACTGCAGATGGACCAACAAGAGATAATACAATTCAGTGGTTTTCATTCTGTTGGTAGGATTGTGTAACCATTCGCTATAATCTAATTTCAGAATATAGTAATCATTCTATTATGAGATCATGGCTTTTTATTAGGTTTCAGATGCAAGTGGATCTATGAGAGTGACTGTGGTGGCAGAAGAAAACCCCTTCTCCATTGCAATGCTGCTTTCAAAAGAATGTTTTATCCTGGACCATGGGGCTGCAAAACAAATTTTTGTATGGAAAGGTAAAAGATGCCATTGATATTGTACAATACTTCACTTTGGATTTTTGGATATATCTTCAGATTATAAAGAAGTCAACTTTTCAGATTAAAAATAAAGAAATAAGGGTGGGCAGGCAGTGGCACACCTGGTTACGCGCACACACTGCAGTTGTAAGGACCTGGACTCAATTCCCTGGTCCCCACCTGCAGGAGGAAAGCTTCATGAGTAGTGAAGTGGAGCTGTAGATGTCACTCTGCCTCTCTCCCTCTGTATCTCCCCCCCTCAATTCTATCTCTATCCAATAATAAACAAATAAAAATTTAAAATATATATATATAAATTAAATAAGAAAAAAATGCATTTCTAAGATTTATAGGTATCTCATATGAAATGCAAATATAAAAACATTTTTAAATAAATGTCAATCCTGTTTCCTTCCTATTAGCATCACTTTCCACTAAACCATAACTTTTGGGGGTCCAAATTAAGCTATAAAAACATTTTTATGTATAGTATTAATTAATATATTTTAAAGTATATTTAATGTAATCAGAAACTTTTTGCCATGTTATATATAGTTACAGCTATGTATATTTTGATGCCTAAGTATTTATTTATACATCTTCTATCTCTGAAGTTCTGTTCCTCTTTACTTTGTGTTTTAGGTAAAGATGCTAATCCCCAAGAGAGAAAGGCTGCAATGAAGACAGCTGAAGAATTCCTACAGCAAATGAATTATTCCACCAATACCCAAGTATGTGTGAAAATTAATTGGCTTAAAATCATTTAAACAAAGGTGCTCATAAAATTCAGGAGAGAATTTGGTTTGCAGTAATGTATACATGTAAAATCATTGTTTATTTGAGAGTATGCATTGTTGTGTCTTATGTCCTGAGAATTGTGTCCCTCTAGGAATTGGAAACTGGAGACGAGCTCTTTCATGTAGCTGCATCATGAGCAGAAAAGTCCATTCACTTTTAGGCAGGAAGGACCACTGAAAAAAATGGGGCTGGGGGAGGGAATCTATCTGTCTTTCTATAGGTATAGATAGAAAGTTATAGAGTCAACCCATTATTTGTGACACTGGGAGAACTACTGCTATTTCCAGTGGAGAGGATGGGGCACAGAACTCTAGTGGTGGGAACTGTATTTTACAATTTTACAGATTTATAAATAAAAATTAAATCAATAATAATAAATAGAATCCACTTTCTCTACAGCCTTAATTCAAGATAACCCACTTTAGTTGAATTAACTGAAACAATTTCCAGCTTGCACTATAGAACAAGTTTTATAAACAAGGTTTGGTACCAGATAACATTTGGCTTTATCAAGATCAGCTTGGGCATTGACTAGCTACTTTTCCTTCCTTAATATCTCAGCTAGCTCTTGCTTTCTGTCTCTCTGTCTCTCTGTCTCTCTCTCTCTCTCTCTATTGCTCTAGCTCTGTCTTTAGCTGTATGTCCTGGCACAAGTAATACAAGAAAGTCATTTACTGGGTTGGGGAGAGAGAACAATGGTTATACAAAATATTTTTATTCATAAGGCTCTACAGTCCCAGGTTTAATCCCCAGCACCATCATAAACCAGAGCAGTGCTTCAGTCTCTCTTTTAATATATATACATATAAATACATATATTTATTTATTTATTGGATAGAAACAGCCAGAAATTAAGAGGGGTCGGGGAGATAGAGAGGGAGAGAGACAGAGAGACACCTACAGTCCTGCTTTATCACTTGTGAAGCTTTCCCCTAGCAGGTGGGGACCAGGGGCTTGAACCTGGGCTCTTGTGCACTATAATGTATTCACTTAACCAGGTATGCCACTGCTTCCCCTATTTTTTTGTTTGTTTTGTTAGTGTTGTTTTCTTATTTACCAGAGCACCGCTCAGCTGTGGTTTATGGTGGCACAAGGGATTGAACCTGGAACTTTGGAGCCTCAGGCATCAGAGTCTCTTTGCATAATCTTACCCCTGCCCCTCAACCAATCTCTCTCTTCTCTCTCTTCTCCCTCTCTCTCTCCTTTAAGGTTGTAAATTCTGTGTAGAAAAGCAGTCAGACTTATTTGAATGCATTGATAATATATGGAAGAACTATATTCCTTTCTCAACATTCTGCTTTAGAGGTAATTACTTTAGTGATGAGAAAAAGTAGGATTAGAATATTTTAGCTTCACTTAAGCATTATTTTATACTAATTTAAAGATCCCAGCTTCTCAGGTTTTATCTGTCATCCTTAAAATCAGGATAACAGATAGTTTAGTTTTCTTCTCCATTATTGAGTTTTCCTCATGCTCTTGTTTTCCTATTTATAATATTTTATTTTATTTATTATTTTAAGAAGATGAGGTGGCCAAGTGGTTAAGACATGGACTGCTAATAATTTTTATTTTTATTTTAGATTCAAGTTCTTCCTGAAGGAGGTGAAACACCAGTCTTCAAACAATTCTTTAAGGACTGGAGAGATAAAGATCAGAGTGATGGCTTTGGGAAAGTATATGTCACAGAGAAAGTAGCTCATATAAAACAAATTCCATTTGATGCCTCCAGATTACACAATTCCCCACAGATGGCAGCCAAGCACAATATGGTGGATGATGGTTCTGGAAAAGTGGAGGTATTAACCTGTTTTTTTCTTTGTTTTTATCAAGCCTGTCTATGTCAATATACATGGAAATATAAATTCAGGAAACTACAAACTTTAAATGTGATTCTTTCAGGGGGGTAGTGGCATTAAAAAATTAACAAACAAATAAATGTGAACCTTTCTATGCAACAAAAACGGTCTAAGGCTTTATCTTAAATCAGCAAACTTAAAGCTGAAAACATATTGTCTGACCTTTAGTTGTCCTCTTTTACAATGTGTGTTGAGATTCCAAGAAGTTTGGTGGTTAGCAAGACAGCCTAAATTGTTGTTTTTTTAATTATATTTATTTGTTTATTTATTGAATAGAGATAGCCAGAAATTGAGAAGGGAGGGGGAGATAGAGAGGGAGAGAGACAGAGGACCTTCAGCCCTGCTTCACCACTTGCAAAGCTTTACCCCAGCAGATGAGGACCACAGGATCCAACCCCGGTCCTTGCACACTATAATGTGTGCTCAACCAGGTGTGCCACCACCCACCCCCCTAAATTATTGGTTTAAAATCCTGGCTTGGAACCCAGTTACCTTTTCCTGACCCAGAACTGCTTCCGCTTTTGGAACTGGAATTGCCCAATAACGGTGTGGTGCTCAAATGCACACTAATTTGTACTTAAAGGGACAAAGCAGGCATGTGTGGTGTGCTAAAATCATAGACATATTAAAGTATTTACATAGAATGTGTTATTTCTTTTTAAAAAATTGTTACCCACTTCCCCTGCCCCCATTCATTCTTTCTAACTCAATTCTCCTTATATTCAATTCACCCTAGTCATCTAATTTAATAGGAACAGTCCAAGTTTCACTTTGTGATTTTCCTCTTTGTCCTTATTTTGTCTGTCTCACCTATAAGTAAGATCATTTGGTATTTGTGCCTCTAGAAGAAATAGACTGGGTTGTTGGAAAAGTCATGACATACTTTTCTATGTTTTCCTATGCAAAAGATGTTCATGACTTTTCTGACAACCCAGTATTTCTAAACTGAATGCTTTAGTTTTTTCATTATACTTATGTTATTTTCACTAATCATTCAGACGATGTAGCATTTAATACACAGGCTCAGACAGAGTACTGTGGAGATGTAAAGGAAATATATGCACTTAAAAAGGCTATAGGTAGAGGGGACGGGCAGTGACACACCCGGTTAAGTGCACATAGTACTAAGCCCAAGGACCTGCACAAGTAAGTATTTGGGTTCAAGTCCCTAGATCTCCACCTGCAGAGGGTTTGATTCACAAGCAGTGAAGCAGATCTGCAGATGTGTGTTATCTTTCTGCCTCTCTCTCCCCCTCCTCTCTCAGTTTCTCTCTCTATACTGTCCAATAAAATGGAAAAAAAAAAAAAAAAAAGGCCTCCAGGAGCAGCGAATTCATAGTGCTGGCACTAAGACACAGTGATAACCTTGGAGGCAAGAAGAAAAAAAAAAAAAAGGCTGTAAGCAAGTTGTCAAACTGATCATTTCTTTCTGTTGCTTAATTTGTAAACTAGTTTTAAAAATTAGTTTAAATTCAGGGTGAGGCTGTGGTGCACCTAGTTTAAACATACACATTACAGTGTGCAAGAACCTGGTTCAAGGCCCTTGTCACCACCTGCAGGGGGAAACCTTCACAGTGGTGAAGTAGGGTTTTAGGTGTTTCTCTCTCTTTCTCTTATCACCTCTTCCTTTCTAAATTTCTCTTTGTCTCTATGCAATAATAAATATAATTTTTAAAAATTTTAATAAGTCCAAACCAAAAAAAGTTTTAACTTAGACAAAAAAAAGTTTAGATGATAAAATTTTTAATATTTACACACATTATTGCATTATTTTCAGATCTGGCGTGTAGAAAACAATGGTAGGGTCCAAATTGATCAAAACTCCTACAATGAATTCTATGGTGGTGACTGCTACATTATACTGTACACATATTCCAGAGGACAGATTATTTACACGTGGTAAGTTTCTCTCTTTCATAACATCTCCAGTTCCTTTAAGGGACAGACTTCGCTTCAAAGGTAAATTCCATTAAATTCCTTGTGCAATATGGAGTAGAATAATCCTATAGTTTCTCCAGAGAGATTTATAAAGTATGTATATATTTTCTTTCAACACTACTTTAACTATATTTTGTAGCTGCTGTTCACAAGCAGGAAAGATTAGATAAACATCACCATCTCTCCTATATGAAAAAGTTTTAAGTTTCCTAAACACTAATGTTATTTTAGTGGATCTGTAGTATAATATTTTCTCTCCTCTGCAAGCTGATACTCTCTTTGGCCAGCATTAAGTTCTCATTATTAATGAATAACTTGTGAATATACAATTAAAACAGACTAAATCAGATTATAGATTTTAAAATAAGTAACTGTAGCTTAAATAATTTGAGAATATTGAGCAGATCTTATATATGTATGGTATGTATCTAGGTACACCAAGAACTTACATTTTAAAGAGAAGCCGTGGCTAACAGGGATTTTAATGATAGGTTTATATGGTTTAGATTATATGATAAGACCAAACTAAGAAGCTAAGGGATTATGGGAAATTACAAATGGTTATTCAAACACACTGTGGACCCTTAGCAAAGAAGTACTAGATGAAGTAACATTTATGGGGGAACAGAAATAAAAGTAAGAGAGACAAGCAAATGTAGAAATTGTCTTAAATAATGCAGGAAATATTGTGTTGTTATCTAATATTTAATATATATGAAGAATAAAGTTAGGGAGCAAAAATAAAATGGAGCAAGGAGAGGATTATCTTGGTGTATGATGATGGAAAAGAACTTATGCTGAGGGTTGAGACTGTTCTGCAAGCATCTGTCATGGGGAGATAAGAAATTTTACACATATGTCAACAACTATACTATAATTTATTAACCACTCAGTAAAATGAAAATACTACTACTACTAATAATAATAATAATAAAACCAGGGAAATTAAAAGCCTAATTGCAAGTAACAGTGAAAAGGATGAACTTCATTTTCAGAGCATTAGGAGTTAGATAATTTTCATTATACCATGATGATTGGCTTTCATCTTGGAGAAATATTCTGTTAACATTTAAATAACTGATGGAAGAAGGCTGGTCATTGAGAATTTGTTGTAATAATAAGGCCAAATGAAATTTGGTGTACAGGCCATGTGACTGGAAATTATGGGATAAGATTGCAAGGAATTAAAGAATTGACACTTATAAGATTAGTTCTAAGGAAAAGAGAAGAAAATACAGTTCAGAGTCACTCTTCAGAGTTCTGATTCATGCACAGATGGGTAGTGTTACTTTCAATGAGATTAGGAACTCAGGAGAAGGACAAGTTTGGTGGAAAAGCAGATGAGATATACTATAAGGTTAATAGTTATTATCTTTGGGATAAAATGAGTGTGAGGAGGGGGTCATTTAGCTTATTTATTTCCAGTGGTGTGATCCAGTTTTCTATGAAAATGTAGGACTTTTTGAAATATCCATAATATCTGATACATGAGAATCTTCTCATGAATCTTCACTACTTAAAATATATAAATTTGCTAATGTTGTGTTGTTTGTAGGACATCAAAAGTTCTCATAAAGTGGGAAAACAGGCATTCAGGCAATATGCAAATTTCTTAAACAACCCTTGTAGTAATTTCCATGCAAGTATAGAACTTACAATTAAGGTGAAAGACTAGAATTACATCAACAACTGAGTATACAAATTCATCTTTTTATTTTTGAAACCACTTATATTTTAAAATGATAAGATAAATCATTTCAGTGGTGATCTTTCCTCTGAAAATGCCAGATAATTGAAAACATTGAACAATGGCAATGATGAAGCCCTTGAAGCAGTAAATCTGATTTTCATACAACATTTATTTTTAATGAGCAACAAGCTCCACAGGTTTATAAAGGAGAAATCATGTCAAAGGAAATTGATTTTTTTTTCCCTTGTACGTGTAGGATTTCAAAATTAGAAGCAATAAGCACTTCATTATGTCTTGATTATAATGGAGTACTTGACCCCCCTAGGTCATAGATCCATAAAGCAAATTAGTTAGAATCTGTATGAATGGGAAATATCAATAAATTGCTTTGACAAGAAGAAAAGGAACTAGAAAGAAGTAGCAAAGTATTTATTAAGAGTGTCAAGAGGACTAAATTTGGGTAATGTTTTTCAGGTAGGCCAGTTGAACTAGAAAAAAATAAAAGCAAAAATGAAGACAAAGTTAGATGGCATTGTTTATTATCTATATTTACCTCGTTTTTTTCATGAGACTTTATGAGAAACCACTGGGAGTCCAGGTGGAGATTAACAGAGTTGAGGATAATGTCAGGGTCTGTTATCATTCTTGGTCACACCTGCAATTTCCTGCATATTTTAGTCTTATTTATTGTTAAATTTACTTTATTACTGAATTAGTCTGTTTGCATTTAAATCTGTTTTTAAGAATACATTTAATTATTTTATTTTATTTATTTATTTTGGTTAGGTACAAAGAGAAGGGGAGATAGAGAATAAGAGAGAGAAACACCTGCAGCACTGTTTCACCACTCATGAAGCTTATCCCCTACAAGAGTGGATTGGGGGTCTTGAACCCAGGTCTTTGAGCATTATATCATGTGTTCTCTACCAAGTGTACCCTAAAAACAATTTGTTTATGGGTGTCTCTCTGAAGAAGGGCATTTGCTCTTTTCTCATTACATGTGTGCTTGATATTAATATACTCTTCCCTTTTAAAAAGATACTTCTAATATTTTTTACTAAAGGATGCTAAAGGAATTTATAGTTATTCTTGAACCAAAACCTTGCACTTTAGGTACTACTAATCCCCTGGATAGTCTTCTTAATTTTCATAATAACTTAAGTCTCTACTCGAAAAGACTATATTAGAAGTCTTATGACCTGAGTCTAAACAAATTAATCTTACTTTGATTCTTCCAGGCAAGGAGCAAATGCTACAAGAGATGAGCTGACAACATCTGCATTCCTGACTGTTCAGTTGGATCGGTCTCTTGGAGGACAGGCAGTGCAGGTTGGGACATTTTTATTCTTTTATTCATACAAATTAACATTTTACTAGTTCACTTGCTAGCGAAAGTCTTTCACTAACTCAGCTAATAATGCCTTTAACTGAATATTATAATACTCCCTTTAGATTTTGGAATTCCAATATTCCTGATTGCCTATCTTACTAGTTCTCTCAGATTATGAAAAGCAGAAAGCAAACAAAGTTAGAGGGGGGAAAGGCACAAAGAACAAAATTACTAACATATTTAAGAGTTTCAAATGAACTTTCTTTTAAAATTACATTTGAGATTGACGTTGTGCTTCTTGAGTTACCCCATCCAACTGCTGTCAAACATGAGGGTATAATTATTCACTTGCCCCAACCCCTGTAAAGATGTCAGCATCCTAATCTTTCAGACCTGTGAATGTTACAAGGCAAAGAGAAATGAAGACTGGTGGTAGCAATATAGTTTCTAGTCAGCAGATTTGAAAATAGATTATTTATGACTGTGAATCAGTGCAACCACAAAGATCCTTATAACAGAGACAAGAAAAGCAGAGAGTTAGGAGGCAACATAAAAAAAGGGGGCTTGCTAGTTTTATAGATGTAAGGGGCCCAAAACAAGAAATATGAAGAATCTCTATAAATTGAAAAGGAAGACATGGATTCAACCCTATAACATCCAAAAAAGCGTTGTGATGCACTAGCTTGGTTTTGTCCCAGTGAGACTCACTTTAAATGCTTGACTTCTAGAGTTGCATGAAAATCTGTGCTGTTTTAAGCCACAAAAATCCCAGGAACTTGTTATAGTAACAACAGAAATTAAATGCAGTAGTATAGAACAAGCACAGAGTAACAATTCTACTGATAGTTATAAAAATAACATTTTATACACTTAGCATAGAACAAGCACAGAGTAACAATTCTACTGATAGTTATAAAAATAACATTTTATACACTTATAATGATAAAAATGTACAAAAGTTTGAACAGCTCATATAATAGGGATCCCAGTACCAATATGGAGTATTCACACTCTTTGCGTCTAAAGAATCATGTCCCCCCACCTGCAGGGGGATGCTTGGTGTCTCTCTTTTTCTCTCCCTCTCTCCCTCTCTCCATTTCTCCTCCCTTCTCAAATTTTCTCTGTCCTGGAAAAAAACTAGGAAAAAAAAAAGAATCATGTCCAACCTTGGTCTTCATTCTTCTTCTCTCAAGTTCAGCTGGTGGAATATCTGTTACTTTCAGGACCTTTATGTGATAAAGCAGCACTAAGCATTCTTACTCAAGGGAATTTGACTTCCTCATACCTGCCAAGTGGTCTGAAATGCTATGTGATATACAGGTTTCTGGTTTTGTTCTTAAATTTGTATATGTGTGTAATAACTTCTTATAAGGTAGAAATTTTATGAAACATATGAATTTGCAAAAAATAAAAGAGAGAGAGAAAGAGGAAGTAAACTGTCTCTAAGACTTTTTGAAAACTATGGTGGTTATCATGGGGGTGGGGCACAGAATTTTGGTAGTGGGTGCAATGTAGAATTATACCCTGTAATGTTATAACCTTGTAAACCACTATTAAATAACAAATAACATTTTAAAGTAGGAAACAAAATACTGACTTACTAAGCAAATGAGATATTTCAGTTAAGTACAATTTAAAATATGGAGGCAGAATTTTGTATTCCAACTGGTTTCCTTCTATCTTGGTACTTAATAGAAATACAAAACAAGTAAGTCACTTCCAAATTTAAAGTTGCTTATTAATATATTTTTAAAATATTTATTCATTCTCATTTGTTGCTCTTGTTGTTTTATTGTTGTGGTTATTATTATTGTTGTCGTTGTTGGATAGGACAATGAGAAATGGAGAAAGGAGGGGAAGACAGAGAGGGGGAGTGAAAGCTAGACACCTGCAGACCTGCTTCACCGCCTGTGAAGCGACTCCCCTGCAGGTGGGGAGCCAGGGCTCAAACCGGGATCCTTATGCCAGTCCTTGGGCTTTGTGCCACCTGCGCTTAACCGCTGTGCTACAGCCTGACTCCCGCTTATTAATATTTTAAATGAACAAATGACTGCATTTTTAAAATATACCAAACTTTATATCCCTATGAACTACTATATACTTTTCACAGATAAACTATTTCTAGATGACATGACATCATGTTTCATTTAATTTATTTTCAAGTATTTCTCATCAAATTATACACAGCCCTTCAAGTTATGTTTTGTGCATTTTAACTTCTATACTCCATACTATAATATTTGATGTACCCAGTGAGTAAATTTCCAATTATTACTAGCCACTTGAACCTAAATTGGCAATGAAATGGTAAAATAATATTTGGTCACTAGATGGCAGTAGTTTATAACAAATCACAAATGAAGGGTTTGTTTGTTTTAAATATCCATCTGTCCCATGTTTTAAAAGCATTGAAAATTGTTCAGTTTCCTTTTCTATGTCTCTTATTCTCACTTCACAGTTGAGGGTGAGTCTTAGTCTGTACTCTGTAGCACATCAATCAGTATACTTTTAAAAGAATAGGGGCTAGGGAACTAGCATAAGGATTATACAAAATGACATTCTACCTGAGGTTCTAAGTTTCCAGGTTTAATCCCCAGCATCACCACAAACCAGAGGTGAGTGTTGCACTGGTAAAATAAATAAAAAAATAAAAATAAATAAATTAATAATAATTAAAATATATAATAATAATTTTAAAGTAATTTTTAATAACTGGGTAGAGATGAGTTCAATTTTAATTTTAAACATTTATTATTATTTTTATGTTTATGTTTATTCCTTTTTGTTGCCCTTGTTTTTTTTAATCGTAGTTATTGTTGTTATCGATGTTGTCGTTGTTGGATAGGACAGAGAGGAGGGGAACACAGAGAGGGAGAAAGAAAGACACCTGCAGACCTGCTTCACCACTTGTGAAGCGAATCCCCTGTAGGTGGGGAGCTGGGGGCTCGACTGGGATCCTTATTCCCGTCCTTGCGCTTTGCACCACCCGTGTTTAACCCGCTGCGCTACCGCCCGACTCCCCTATTATTATTTTTAAAAATTACTATTTAATAGAACAAAGAGAAATTGAGAGTATGGGGGAGATAGAGAACTTGAGACAGAAAAACACCTGCAGCACTACTTCACAGTTCATGCAACTTTCCTCCCTGAAGGTGGGAACTGGGGCTTAACTAGAGTCCTTGTGCATAGTAATACATGCACTTAAACAATTGTGCCACCACTGGGCCCCAATAAGAGTTTAGGTTTTTTTTTTGTTGGGGGGGGAATAAATAGCATAATGGTCATTATGGAAGAGCCTCTCATATCTGAGATTCCAAAATCAGGTTCAGTCCCCTGCACCCCAAAAACCAGAGATGATCAGTGCTCTGGTAATAAATAAATAAATGGTTCAATTCTAGCAAAGAACAGACTAATTGAAAAGATACTGGCACAAAATTTTAACTGCATATATAATTTTTAAATGCATCAATAATCAAGGAATAGGATAATTTTTCCCTAATCTGTATCTGTTGTTATACTACTAGGTGAAATTAAGTAATTTACCATTTCTTCACTTCAATTTCCTGATCTTGAAAAGTCCTTATGTTTTTCATAGTACTTCTGCTATTACCACTCCTATAGGTAAGTTAAAAAGTGAAACAGGTGAAAACACCAGTGAAACCAGTACTGGGTGTGGTCTATTGCAATGAAGCCAATGACCCTGGGGAAGGAAGGAGCTGAGAAAGGGTTGGGAGGGCCTTAGGGACCCAGTTGGAATGATGTACAGATACCAATCACAGAAAGATAAGAAATTGTACCCAAGTGGATACTACCCAAGAAATTGTACCCAAGATACTAACAGTATCTTGTAAACCATTATCTCCTCAATTAAACAACTAAGTAAAAGAAAAAGTAGGGGGCCGGGCAGTACCGCAGCAGGTTAAGCGTGGATGGCGCAAAGCACAAGGACCAGTGGAAGGATCCAGGTTTGAGCCCTGGCTCGCCACCTGCAGGGTAGTCACTTCACAAGCAGTGAAGCAGGTCTGCAGATTGTCTATCCTTCTCTCTCCCTCTCTGTCTTCCCTTCTGCTCTTGATTTCTCTTTGTCCTACCCAACAACAATAACAATAAATACAACACGAGCAACAAAACTGGCCTCCAGGACCAGTGGATTCCGTACTGCAGGTACCCAACCCCAACAATAACCCTGGGAGGCAAAAAAAAAAAAAAAAGGTGAAAAAGTAGATAATAATTTTTATTGTTTTTGACGTTTAGATTGCAATACTTTATGCATGATTGTTATTATGATTATTTTATCTCAAAGTTGTAGTGTTGTAGAAATAATGAGTACACTTTAGTATTGTCTTATTTTTGCAAGAATTTTAGTGCATATTATCACTAAATGATATCCAAAAATGTGAAAACCAAGTACACCTGTAAAATGTTACTCTTGAGGCAGGGTGAGGAGGAAGAATGAGTTTTATGTCACAGAAGATGTCATACAGCATCACTTTTTCTCTCTCTCTTGTAGATATAGATGAGGAAACTTTCATCTTTATATTTTCTGGAAGCAGGAAGTAGTACAGTATGGTAGTGTTTCCTCTGAGAAGAATCTTCTTAGGGACTCTGTGTCTAGAGTAACATGATTCTTAAATTAGTGAGGAAATTACTTAATTACCACTAATCTGGGCTGATGACATAGCATAATGGTTATGCAAAAAGATTTTCATTCATGAGAGTCTGTGGTCCCAGGCTCAATCTACATTGTTTTTTGCTAATTAATCTTCCCCGTCTTTTCACTTTTTCTTGATTTTATACTGTTCCAAAAAGAAAAACACAAACACATTCAGAAACACAGCCTTCTCTATTCTATCTTTTTAATCTTTCTTTCATTTCCGTAGATCCGAGTCTCACAAGGTAAAGAGCCAGCTCACCTGCTGAGTTTGTTCAAAGACAAACCACTCATTGTTTATAAAAATGGAACATCAAAAAAGGAAGGCCAAGCACCTATTCCTCCTATACGCCTCTTTCAAGTCCGGAGAAATCTGACATCTATCACCAGAATTGTGGAGGTAATGTCATGCATTTAATAAAACACTCTCTGCTTATGGACTTCCCAATGTGCTTATATCATCACTGCATCATCAAGTAATCTCTCTTGTTTCTATAATTAATTCACTGTTCCTAATACAAAATTACAAAAAGTGGAAAAGTCAAGTAAAAACAACCTATCAAATACACAGTCTCTCACATTTTCCAGTGCATTATACCAAAACAAATGTATTTAGAATAATATAACAAATCAAGCTGTCGAAGCCGTAAGAAGCTCGTGTTCAATCTTGGAAGACCTAAGGAAAGATGGATGACAGGTGAGATGGATGACAGGTGATGATCGGATGACCACACAGGAGACTCTGAGTGTAAAGAATGTGGAAAATAAGCTTCATCCATCTGGCCAGAACCATAACTCAACTAGTCAAGCAAGCTGTCTCTGACAGCAGCTGTGAAAATAATCAAGTCCCGCATTAGTGCCATTCCTACCAGTGCCAGGAATGGGTAGGAGTATAGGGCCAGGTTTTTGGTTTTGCTGTTTGTTTAGAATTATTTATACAGTGAGAATGGGGAGAGAATAGAACAAACTAGTGGCTTAAGGCTTGCAGGTCTCAACTACTGAGATAGCTCTATGTCCCTTGCAGGCCTAGGTTGTCAAATGACTTAGTGTTTTGGCCTCCAGGATGTCTTTCCTGAATTGGCTTATAACATTTCATATCCCCAAACTTGGACCTACCTACCATTTCTTTTCTTCACAAACTGAGCACTCAAACCCAAGAGGCACGCTATCCTTGCACTGAAGAAGAAAACTGGGTACTATCTGTTCATTCCAAGCAAGAATGGCAGGGGTGCTGACTTAGAAAGAAGACAAAGGAATCCACCAATGGCCAGACAGAGACATGCCTTCATTCTGGTGGGGACCCATCTATCTCAGCTTAACTTTCCTCTGCACTGTTCCTTCAGTACTGCTCATGTAGGTTCTACTGGGCTCTACTTGGCTCCCTCCCTCAGATCAGCCCACAGGGGCTAGCTCCCCTTCATATCTGCAGCTCTCCAGGCAGCTCCCTCAGGCCTTAGCCACAGGGGAAGCTCTACACCAGGGTAACTGTTCTCTAGATCAGTAGCATTAACTCCTAGGGCAACTGCTTCCTGGGTCAGCACTCTTGTTAAGGCTTCCAAAGTTCTCCACAGGCTTCCAGAAATCCCCAGGGTCGCCAAATTTTCCTGGTTTCCTCATGTCTGTCAGCTCTTTAAGGGTATCTCCTGCCTTCTTATATATAGGGGTGGAAAAAGTGGCCTTCTGCCAAAAGACTAGTGACACATGGAGTAACAGGCATGGCCTCAAGGCCACAGAGCATGTTTACTGTCTAGTTATCACCTAGGCACTTGTGTTCCCAGGCAAGAAATCCTGATGATCTGAGGCAGGAAGGCCTGACCTCACCTCCTGTTCACATCCTTTCTCTACAGTTCTCCAGACAGCCTCCAAGTGAAAGCTATGTTTTGCGTTCTCTAATACCTGCTTGCTACAGATAGGGTGGCTAGAATACCCACTTTCTTCATCTTTTGGAGAAGCTATAGTATTATTTCTTGGTTTTCACTGGGTTTCAGTCCCTCTTTTATGATTGTGAGGTGTGCCTTCTTAAACTTTTCCTTTATTGGGGGAGAAAAAGGTATACCTTTATTAAACATGTGTGATTTGTGAATATAATAACCTCTTCTCAAGTATTGGTTTAGTCAATCTTTGTTCTTACAGTCTCTGTGGATATTATATTTGATATCTGTCACGACTTTTTCTAATTCTTTTTTTTTCTTTTTTGCCTCCGGGGTTATCACTGGGGCTGGGTGCCTGCACTATGAATCCACTGCTCCTGGAGGCTATTTTTTCCCTTTTTGTTGCCCTTGTTGTTTATCGTTGTTGTTGTTATTAGATAGAATAGAGATAAATCCAGAGAGGATGGGAAGACAGAGAGGGGGCAAGAAAGATAGACACCTGCAAACCTGCTTCACTGCCCATGAAGTGACCCCCCCCCCCGCAGGTGGGGAGCCAGGGGGCTCAAACCGGGATCCATACTCCCATCCTTGCACTTTGTGCCATGTGCGCTTAACCCACTGTGCTACCACCCGGCTGCCCATTTTTCCCTTTTTTGTTGTTGTTGTTGTTGTTAGATAGGACAGAGAGATTGAGAGGAGGAAGGGGGAGAGAGAAAGAGAGAGAGAGACAAAGAAAGAAAGAGAGAGAAAGATAGACACCTGCAGACCTGCTCCACTGTTTATGAAGTAACTCCCTGCTGGTAGGGAGTTGGAGGGTGGGGTCAAGCCAGGATCCTTACACTGGTCCCTATCTGTGCTTAAACTGGTGTGCCAATGTCCGGTTATGCTAATTTTTCTTAAGGGTCTTGTCTGGAAACAGTTGAGCATTCAAAGGATACAGGCTACAGTGTTCCTTTTTGTTTGTTTGTTTGTTTGTTTCTTTTAATCAGGATGGATGGTTTGTTATTGTCACAGCTTCTCAAATTCCTTATTGGGGGAGCAACAATGTGTTTGAATCATTGTATTATGTTTTTTTTTTTTTTATACTCCAGGTGGATGCTGATGCAAGCTCATTGAATTCCAATGATGCCTTCCTCTTGAAACTGCAGCAAAACAATGGCTACATCTGGATAGGGAAGGGTGCCAGCCAGGAGGAAGAGAAAGGAGCAGAGTATGTGGCAAGTGTCCTCAAATGCAGAGCCACCAGAATTGAGGAAGGCAAGGAGCCAGGTACATATTGTGGGGCCAAGCACATTTACCAAAACCTGTAAGTGTTAAAATTGTTAATCAGACTACTTTTTGCTATTAATAGTAAGTAACTTACTAAACTTTTAAAAGGGTTATGAAGTATATTTATTTATTTGTCACCAGTGTTGCTGCTAGGACCCACTTCTACTGCAGTTATTTATTTATCTTTATCTTTAAAGGGTGAGACTCTTAGGCATTTATCCAAAGGACATACAAACATTAATTAGAAGGGAAATATGTACCCCTATGTCCATAGCTGTATTATTCACAATTGCCAAAGAGTGAAATCAGCCTAAATACCCATCAACTGATGACTGGCTAAAGAAGTTAATGGTATATATATATATATATATATATATATATATATATATATATAATTAACTATAATATATATAATATATAATATATAATATATAATATATAATATATAATATATAATATATAATATATAATATATAATATATAATATATAATATATAATATATAATATATAATATATAATATATAATATATAATATATTATATATTATAATATAATATATTTAATATATATATATTATATATATATAATGGAATATTAGTATGCAATAAAAAAGATGCTTTGGTGTCATCTGGATCAAAATGGGTGGAATTGGGGGTAATTATACTTAGCAAATAAGTAAAGAGTTGAAAGATAACTTATCAGACTGTTTCCCTCATTTGTATAATTTAGAGATCTTATACACATGAGCTTGCAAAAATAAATAAATAAATACAACCAAACAAACAACAAAACCAGAATCAAATGGTTTCTAAGTCTATGAAAGCTATGATCGTTATCCTAGGAAGGTAAGAGGATGGGCTCACAGAACTTTTGTGTAATCTTACACTCTTGTAATCCACAATTAATCACAAGTTAAAAGAAACATGAAAGGGGGGAGGGGTGGCAGACAGAGACAGAGAAAAGAGACTTTGATGCAGAGCTACTCTCCACTGCTTGTGAATTGTCCTCCCTGCAAGCAGCTATGTGGTGGCCAGTTATTTGAACCTGCGTCCTGACACATAGTAGTAATGTGCCCTGTCTAACTGGTGAACCACTTCCTGGCCCCAGAGTTACATAGTCTTTCATTAATTACCCCCCCCAAGTGGTTCCTGATATTTACTATATTTAAGCATCTTAACAAGGTGAATTAATATTAGTTGCTAATGTAAAGCAATGCCAACATTTTGTTCCTGAGAATACACTATACTTTCCACAGAGAAGTTCTGGACCTACCTGGGAGGGAAACAAGAATATCAGACCTCTCCACTACTAGAAACCCAAGATGAAGATCATCCACCTCGGCTTTATGGCTGCTCTAACAAAACTGGAAGATTCATTGTAAGTATGTTGTAAAACATTGGGGTAGAACTGAACATCATAAGGAGAGACTTTCAACTATTGGCCCTTTTAAAAAATATTTATTTATTGAATAGAAACAGAGAAATCAAGAGGGAAGGGAGAGATAGAAAGAGAGTCAGTCAGTGAAGCACATGGTTGAGCACACACATTCCAGTGCACAAGGACCAGGGTTCAAACCCCGAGTCCCTACCTGCAGGGGGGAAGCTTCACAAGTGGTGAAGCAGGGCTGTAGGTATCTCTCTGTCTCTCTCCCACTCTATCTCCTCCTTCCCCTCAGTTTCTCTGTCTCTGTCCAATAAATAAATAAAATGTTAAAGAAAGAGAGAGAGAGAGGGAGGCAAACACCTCATGAAACATTCCCTCTGCAGATGAGGGCTGGGAGCTTGAACCTGAGCCCTTGTGAGTGGTAACATGTTATCTCTACTGGGTATTCCACTGCCTGGCCTCAAAATGTTGGTTCTTTTAACCATTTTACCATTCCAATACTCTGTTTTAGTTTATTGTAAAGCCATAAAGGATAATCTTTTCTCTACACACAGTTACTTTAGGAGTCAAATACAAGGCTGGAGAACTAGCTTAGTGTGTTATAGTGTAAGATTTTCCTTCTTAAGGGCCCAGCATTCACAGGCTCAATCTCTGGCAATATCATAAGCCAGAACTGAGAGGTACTCTGACTTTTCTTTCTCTTCCTCTGCCTGGATGAAAAATAATACCATTTTAAAAACATAGTCAATTAGATAATAGATGAAAAAGCATAAGAGTACTATAAGAAACTCTTTAATTAAAGTGACTCTTAAATACTTTACACCCTTGTTAACATGTGGTAGCTGTTATGAATACAAGTAGATGGGATGCTAATTTAATAATCAAAACTTCTGTGGACAGCAATAGTAGATCCTGACCAACTATGTAAATTTTACAGGGAGATGAATTTTCACCATAATGACTGATGGGGGAAAAAAAGTACTATGAAAAAAAAAAAAGATTCAGGGGTCAGGTGGTGGCAAACCTGGTTGAGCACACAGCTACAATGCACAAGGAGCTAGGTTTAAGCCCCCAGTCCCCACCTGCATCAGGAAAGCTTTGCAAGTGGTGAAACAGTACTGCAAATGTCTCTCTGTCTCCCTCTCTGTCTTCATTCTCTTGATTTCTGGCTATAAACAAAGATTTTTTTAAAAAATGATTCAGGGGGGAGTCGGGCTGTAGCGCAGTGGGTTAAGCGCAGGTGGTGCAAAGCACAAGGACCGGCGTAAGGTCCCCGGTTTGAGCCCCCAGCTCCCCACCTGCAGGGGAGTCGCTTCACAGGCGGTGAAGCAGATCTGCAGGTGTCTGTCTTTCTCTCCCCCTCTCTGTCTTCCCCTCCTCTCTCCATTTCTCTCTATCCTATCCAACAACGATGACATCAATAACTACAACAATGAAACAACAAGGGCAACAAAAGGGAATCAATAAAATAAAATAAAAAATTACAAAAAAGAAAAAAGAAAACTAAAAAAAAAAAAAAAATGATTCAGGGGCCAGGTGGTGTTGCACCTTGTTAAGGGCACACACTACAATGAACCTGAATCGGGGTTCAAACCCCTGGCCCCACCTTCAGGGGGAAAGCTATCAAATTGTAAAGCAGGGCTGCAGGTATCTCTCTGTCTCTTTCCTTCTCTTTCTCACCCCCTCAATTTCTCTCTGTCTTTATCCAATAATAATTTCTAAAAAGATTTTAAATAAATAAAAAAATCATTCATTCCTTAGAAAAATATTATGCAATATCATGATCACTGGACAAAATCAAGGAAATTAGATACACATCTGTAAGTTAACTAAAATTAGCAATGAAAACTTTGCTAATTTCATACATATTCATAAATTTTGAGTTCCAGTTGATTCTAAGTAAAGGTATCCATGTTGAAGAGTGATATTATACTGGGTTCTTACATATCCTTGACTGCAGCCCCTCATCATAGTTCAGCCATAGAAATGTGCTTTCTATGTTTCACATGCTAGACTTTTCTGTAAATGTTTCACTTAAAGAATAAGTCCTTTTTGTGCATGTCAGATTTGATCTAAATACTTATTTGCCATGTCCTTATAAATGTAAGTTTTATTTTTCAACACACACAAACTTCCCTGGGATACTGTTTGCTAGAAATGAAATGCTGGGAGTTGGGCAGTAGTGCAGCAGGTTAAACGCACATGGTGCACAGCACTGGGACCAGTGTAAGGATCCAGCCCCCGGCTCCCCACCTGCAGGGGAGTCACTTCATAGACAGTGAAGCAGGTCTGTAAGTGTCTATCTTTCTCTCCCCCTCTCTGTCATCCCCTCCTCTCTCCATTTCTCTCTGTCCTATCTAACAACAATGATATCAATAACAATAATAACTACAACAATAAAAAACAAGGGCAATAAAAGGGAAAATAATAAATAAATATTAAAAAATAAAAAAAAAAAAGAAATGAAGTGCTGGTTGGGTGGCGGTGTACTTGGTAGAAGACACACATTACAACATGCAAGGATGAAGGCTCAAGCTCCTGAGCCCAACCTGTGGGTGAAAAGCTACACAAGTAGTAAACAGTGCTGCGGTCTCTCTCTCTCTCTCTCTCTCTTCATCCCTACCTCCCCTTTTCCTCTCAATTCTTCTCTTTCTCTATCCAAAGTAAGTAATAATAATAAAACATAAAAAAAGAAATCAAATATTTTGAATAAGAAAGTGCTTGTTTATATATACTTTAGAAACTAACATGTGGTTTGGCTTAAAGATTTAAATAGTGAGTTGTGATTAATTATATATATAATCACTGGGCACTGTAATTTACTTACTATACTACCATATATTATATACATATTGAAGATGTATTTTATACACAAACACAATTGTTTTTCTCAGTCAGAACTATTTAAAATATATTTGTCTTTGCTTTTTATTGTTTGCATATTTAAGAGATAAGTATACTTTCTCTGTTTCTACTTGTTTTTTGTAAGTATCTTATTTGGAACAAATTAAGGAAATTTCATACTTCCTTCTCAATTTTAGGAAAAGTAGTATTACCAATGAGCATTTTATTTTATTACAATCAGGAAACAGGCTTTGGATGTGTAGATACTTAGCAGACAATAGAGCTTCTTGGTTAAAACTACAGCTTTCAGAACCAATTACCTGTGCAACACCACTTACCCAATGATATGTTTTTCTTATTGTGTGACATTAGGGTGATTACTTACCCTCTCTATGTTGTATTTTTGTCAACAGTAAAACAGGGAGAGTTCTATTATCTACTTCACAGGGTTGTTTGATTCAAAGGTTGTTAGATTTAATAATTTAAGAACTATTAAATTAGTTGTTGAATATAAACATTTAAAACAGTGCCTTGCCTTGCACAGAGTGCTTTTTTTATATTTTTATCAGTTCATAAGTATCCTATAAAAAGTTGATGTAAGGGGGCTGGGTGGTAGTACCGCGGGTTAAGTGCATATGGCGCAAAGTGCAAGGACTGGCTTAAAGATCCCAGTTCAAGCCCCTGGCTCCTCATCAGCAGGGGGGTTGCTTCACAAGCAGTGAAGCTGGTCTACAGATATCTATCTTTCTTTCCCCTCTCTGTCTTCCTCTCCTCTCTCAACTTCTCTCTGTCCTATCCAACAACAACAATAATAATAACAACAACAATAAACAAGGGCAACAAAAGGGGAAAAAATAGCCTCCAGGAACAGTGAATTCATAGTATAGGCACCAAACCCCAGCAATAACCCTGGAGGTAAAAAATAAAAAGTTGATGTAAATAAAATTCCATCAGAGTATGTATCATTATCTTCAGAGAGCTGCATATTTATCTACACTGAACCAAACTTTTAGGTTCTCCTTCCAGCTGCAGTATATTCATGCATGTTTTCCCCATAACAGAACCTAGGAGCACAACTGGGTCTCCACAGAGTCATATTTGCTAATATGACATGATCATGATCAGTCAGTTCCCCCTACTTAGACTGCATTGCAATCTCTTGGCAGAGGGGAGAAGTTATCAACAAAGAACCATTGTCTATCTCACCACATCTTCCTCAGGATCATGATGGTGGTGGTTCTTTTAGACTTTTATCTTAATAATGAATGTCAGATTAGTTTATGAAGTTTAGACATCATAAATTAAAAAATTGGGAATTATGAGCCAGTCGAGCATATCTTCCTTTGGTTCAAGTGACTTTTTTTTTAATTAAAAAAATTTATTACCTTTATTTATTTATTGGATAGAGATAGTCAGAAACTGAGAGGGAAGAGGGGGTGATAAAGAGAGAAATAGAAAGATACCTGCAGACCGCTTCACCACTTGTGAAGCCTCCCCCCTGCAAGTGGGGACTGGGGCCTTGAACCTAGGTGCTTATGCATTGTAATGTGTATGTTCCACCAGGTGTGCCACCACCCAGCTCCGGTCAAGTGACTTTTCAATGAGAATTCTTTAAAAATAACTAGAACTTTATTTAATGCATGCACACTGACATTGTGTGCTTTAAATTAACTATCCTCATTGCCTCCCCTTCCTCCTCCTTTTTTTTTTTTTTTGGCACCATGATTATTACTGCAGTTCTGTGTCTGCATGACAAATCCATCACTCCTGGTAGCTGGTTTGGTTTTGCTGTTGTTGTTTTCCTTTTATTGATAGATACAGAGAGAAATTGAGAGGAAGGGGGAGGTAGAGAGTGCAAGAGAGAAAGAGGTACCTGTATCACTGCTTCACTGCTCATAAAATCCCTCCCCAGTCCCAGGAACTTGAATCCAGGTCATTGCATCTGGTAATGTATGCACTCTACCAGCTGGGCCAACATGCAACTCCACATTACCATTTCATTGTTAACTTTTCATCTTTTATAGATGAAATTTAACCCATTCAAATAAAACTGATATAGTACATGTTTAATATCACTATGTCATCTCATTGAAAATAGATTTATTAAAAAGAATAAAGACTATTGTTTTTATTAAAATTATCTTGACCTGCAAAATTTAATGCTCAAGTTATTAAGGCATTAAAGTACAATGATTTTAGCAAGCAGTGTACTCATTAAATAATATGCTATCAGTTTGAGATTTCCAGTTACACATAATAATAGAAAAATAACCTTTATTCTCAAAAGGAAAAAAAAGTTACTACCAAATCTTATTTTTTCTGTGCTCCAAAATTTCATGAGGCATTTATATATTACATATTAGGAAAAAAATCACTGTTTAATAAAAGGCAAAAGATTTGTGCCATCTGAAGAGAAACCAGAAAAAAAAATCACTGTTTAGTAATAAAACTTTTTTGCACATTTCAGATTGAAGAGGTTCCAGGAGAGTTTACACAGGATGATTTAGCAGAAGATGATGTCATGTTACTAGATACCTGGGAGCAGGTAAAAACATACTCTGTACTAACCAGAGAATGTGCTTACAATTGGAAATCAATAGAACCTGCTTTGAGAAATAGCAATCTCGGTAAAAAAAAAAATGAACCTTGAGATCTAGAATGTATTTCAAAGAGATATAACATAGTTTTCAGGGGGAAAAATGTAAAACTGATTCATTCAATTTCTTAACTTAAAAGTAATCTCATAGCTATCATTTTGACTCCATAGTTTTAGGTAAAAAGAGAGAAAAAAACACTTCTATTTTTATTTGTTTTTAGAATTCATGTCTATTATATTCAATCATTTATTTAACTAAGAAATATATTAGTGGATACAGTGCTCTGACAGAGAGTAAAATATTCAGAATTGATCACCAAAATAGACAGGAAAACTTCTGCCCTGGGAAAAAACAGACATAGAATAATTTTGAATATATGCAGTGAAATATTTCATTGTTAAATTTATCCTTTTCTTGGAAGGAAAAATCAATTGTGATTTGACATAATGTTACTGGAAAAAAAATCCATAATACAACTCTCCAGTGTTACAGCTCAGATATTACCAAAGAACTAGGCTGTATGAAGGGCAAGGAGTTACATTTATTTTTTGTTAATAGGTTTTAGGTCAACTCATACCAAGCCTGAACAACTTTCAACCTCAGCACCTAGCCTTTTATCTTTTTTCAAGCTGGGCATGACACAAGCTTATTGGTAATAAAGTCCATCAAGGTGCTGACAATATCAAAGGTTGGCTGAAATCTGAATCCACCAGGAATGCAGAAGTGAGAGTCCACCAGTTGCACCTATTTTCTTTATTTCATTTTTTTTGCCTGTGGATTTTTCATTTCAGTAGTACATCTGATTTTTTTCCTCTATGTAGAATAAATATGTTGGAAACAAAATTATATAGAAAACTTATGAAATGGATATCTGAATTAGGACTAGTTTTAGTGTCAACCACAAAGATAATTACTTTTAGATCTATACCTATTACTAAAATATTCTGTTAAGTTAGTTTTTTTGGTTTAGAATTATCATAACTGAATTTCCAGTCTATTCACAGATTCTCCTTGCATGAATACGAGATCAGTCATTTACAAATATGAAATCCCATATCAATAAGGCACCTGTATACATTAAGAATTATAAAATAAGGATCACATTTTCTTATTTGAAAATATTTATTATTGGGGGACAGGTTAGGGTTGTCGCACCTGGTTGAATGCAAATGTTGCAATGCGCAAGGACCGAGGTTCAAGCCTGCAGTTCTCACTTGCAGAGGGAAAGCTTTGCAAGTAGTGAAACAGTGCTACAGGTCTCTCTTTTTCTTTTGCTCTCTATCTCCTCTACCCTCTATTTCTGGCTGTATCTATCCAATAAATAAAGATTAAAAAAGAAACAAAGAAAAAATAAACATTTTAAAAATCATTATTTTCAACTATTGCTTATATAGTCATGGGCACTTTAGTATTTCTTAAACTATACATTTTTATTGTTTTATTAAGAAAATAATTATTTACATGACAATTGTCACCTGGGTACTATTTGTCTTCCTTTTACTTAAGTCTGTACTCCTACCACCTAAGTATGTCCTCTGCCATCATGTCTTAGTTAGGTCCCTAATGCCCACTCAGTCCTTACCTCCCTCACATAGCTTTCACCTTGTTGCAACTATATTTCATAATTACTTTTTTTTACATTTCCATGTCATTATTGTTGATTTTGTACCCTGTAAGCAAATATTCCAGATCATTCAATATGAATTAGAAGATAATCAAAACTATTACTTTAGCCTAAGTGTGTTTAACAACAAATTATTTTAGAGAATTTTTCAGCAATAAAGTACTCAACATACTCATTTAGCAAATAAGAGGGTATATACTGAATACATAATTTCATCAGATTTTTTCACATTAAAGAATTGTTAACAAAGACACGGTAGTATAAGAGAAGAACAGGAAACTGAAGCCAGAGGTTGCTAAAGGTGCTCTGGGTCTCCACAAACAAGTTCTCTGTCTAGGTAAGATTCCCCAACTTCACCTGAAGATTGCTTCACATACCCTAGCACAGAGGGACAAAATAATAATAATGTTATTTTTTAGCAAGTTTATTTTATTATTATTTTTATTATTTTATTTAAGAAGGATAAATTAACAAAACCATAGGGTAGGAGGGGTACAACTCCACACAATTCCCACAACCCAATCTCCATATCCCACCCCCTCCCCTGATAGCTTTCCCATTCTCTATCCCTCTGGGAGCATGGAACCAGGGTCATTGAGGGTTGCAGAAGGAGGAAGGTCTGGCTTCTGTAATTGTTTCCCCGCTGAACATGGACGTTGACTGGTCGGTCCATACTCCCAGTCTGCCTCTCTCTTTCCCTAGTAGGGTGGGTCTCTGGGGAAGCGGAGCTCCGGAACACATTGGTGGGGTCTTCAGTCCAGGGAAGCCTGGCCGGCATCCTGATGACATCTGGAACCTGGTGACTGAAAAGAGAGTTAACATACAAAGCCAAACAAATTGTTGAGCAATCATGGACCCAAAGCTTGGAATAGTGGAGAAGCAGTGTTGGGGGGGTACACTGCAAACTCTAGTGTACACTGCAAACTCTAGTGTACTTCTGCTTTCAGGTATATATTTTGCAGTAGTTTATGGATACGTGTGAACATATGCTCTCGCTCACAGAAACTGGTCTATATCTAGGTTTTGGGACTTTGTTAGAAAGTGAACCACCTGGGATAGAATTAGAGAATACTATGAAAGGAAAGGTCTCACCCGAGTAATGAAGCTGAAGGGTAGTCATTCCACATGTGAAGTCTCTGGACACAGTCTGAGGTGAAGCATGGTGAAGTGGCAATCGTTGTGTTGATTAGGTTGCGATCAGAGGATGCAATATTATTTGATATGGATTGGAAGAGGCATACGGGAAAGTGGGCCCTATCCAAAGGTTCCAGGACTGGGGGAAGTAGAGGCTCTATAGTGGAGATTTGAGGTTCCTGCTGTCTTAGGGCTCAAAAAGACAGATAGTTTATTTTATTATTAAATTTTAGTTTATTTTATTATTAAATTTTGTTATTATATTTATTTGATAGAGACAACCAGAAATCTAGAGGAAGGGGGATATAGAGAAGGAGAGAGAGAGACACCCACAGTACTACTTCACCACTTGTAAAAACCTTTCCTCCTCCAGGTGGGGACTGGGGACTTGAACCTGGGGGCTTGAACCTGGGTCCTTAGGCATTATAACTTGTGGGCTTAAGCAGGTGTGTCATCACCCAGCTCCAGTAAGTTCACTTTATAAACTAGAAAATACTAAATAAACAGCATAATGTCAGGATGTAAAATCTAGTGTCAAATTAACTAAGTAAAAATTTAGTCTTCTAGTGTCTTCTAATAGTTGTAGACACTGGAAAAGTAACTGAACTGCTTTGTGCCTCCAACAACACATCCCTGACTTCTGGGGTTGTGTGAGAAGCACTTTGCATAGGACCAGGCAATAAGAGTGTGCTGCTGTGGTCCGGGAAGTAGTGCAGTGGATAAAGCACTGGGTTCTCAAGCATGAGATCCCGAGTTCAATCTCTGAAGCACATGTACCAGAGTGATGTCTGGTTCTTTCTCTCTCTTCTCCTATCTTTCTCATTAATAAGTAAGTAAAATCTAAAAAAAAAAAGTGTGTTGCTGGGGTCAAGCCTAAGTAGGTTCAGGGTCTTCCTGAGGAAAGGCAGCGTCAGTGCATTAGAGAGAAATCACGAAGATCTTGTGTGTGTAAGTGCAAGGAAGAATTCTCTCTGCCTGCAGATTTATTGCAGGGTATTTATATATCTTTTGTACAATAGTGGGTTACATATAGTTGTGCATAATACATTCCAGTTAACTGACATTTTACCATAGTTTCAGTTTCGATAATTGCTGTACTTTTTCCTCTTACAACAGAATGTTTATTCCTATTCTAAGAAAATATCCTATTAATAAAATGTCACATTAAAATAATATTTATTCATGCTTAATGGTGGGAGACATTCTTATCCAGATTAAAAGGTTACAATAGTATTAACTATTTAAAGCAAGCAAGTTAAAGTTTAAGTTATATAGATATTTGTCTCTATTCATAGTCAAGAAACCAGTTTTTATTTTCTTGTACCAAGTATTTAACTGTTTCCTAATAGCATTTTTACTTGCCTTACTTTGGCAACAGAGGTAGGTAGTAAAGAATCTTGTATAACAGGTTTCATTTGTAGCCAATCAAAGAATTTGCTAATAGTAACATTTTCAGGGCCAATACATGATATTGGGCAATTTTAGAAAAAATCATTAACTGCTCTTAGACTTCTGTATCCTTTTACTAGAATCTTATGCAAGAAAAATAATAAGCATAATTAGAAGGCTGAAACTGAAAGCAGTTTGTTCCCAGTTAAGGTGGGTAGCTTCACTTTAGTGGGGCTGCCTTGCAGCTTCCCTAACCACACCATGACCTTGTCATCTGGTGGGGCTAGCTCAGCTCCCAACAGTGTGCTTTGTTTTTTGTTTTTAATTTTTTAATCTTTATCTATTAGATAGAGACAGTAAAAAATTGAGGGGGTAGGAGGAGACAGAGAAGGAGGAAAAGAGACACCTATGGGCATTGCTTCACCACTCTGCAGGTGAAGCTTTCCCTCTGCAGGTGGGGACCAGGGGCTTGAACCCCCGGTAGCATATGCTCTCAACCAGGTGTGCCACCCCCTGGCCTCTGGTAGAGAGAATGTTACAAAGAAAGACACCTCTAAATCTTGACACCCTGTGGAAGTAATACAGCAGCAGAGAAAGTTCCATGGTAGGTGGAACAGTGCTGTGCTGCCCCTCCCTTTTTTTCTGTCTTTCCCTCTATTCTTTCCCTAATTATTTTTTTATTTTCTATTGAAAAATTTGATGTTGGAGTGGTGGGATAGTGCGATTAAGAAAATATGGCAAAACATATGCAAATATATATCATTATTGTTTTATTTTTGTAGATTTTTATTTGGATTGGCAAAGATGCCAATGAAGTTGAAAGAACAGAATCCTTGAAATCTGGTAAGCTATGTGTTATAAACAGTTATGACAAGAACTCTGGATTATTTCAAAGTTCTTAACTACATCATCCATAACTACATATCAAAACCAAGGAGAATCTTAGCTTCTGAACTAAAGAATAATATAATTTTATTTTATTTTTATTTTTTTAATTTATTTTTAATTTAAGAAAGGAGACATTATCAAAACCATAAGATAGGAGGGGTACAACTCCACACAATTCCCGCCACCCAATCGCCATATCCCATCCCCTCCCCTGACAGCTTTCCCATTCTCTATCCCTCTGGGAGCACGGACCCAGGGTAATTGTGGGTTGCAGAAGGTGGAAGATCTGGCTTCTGTAATTGCTTCCCCACTGAACATGGACGTTGACTGGTCAATCCCTACTCCCAGTCTGCCTCTCTCTTTCCCTAGTAGGGTGGGTCTCTGGGGAAGCAGAGCTCCAGGACATATTGGTGGGGTCTTCAGTTCAGGGAAGCCTGGCTGGCATCCTGATGGCATCTGGAACCTGGTGACTGAAAAGAGAGTTAACATACAAAGCCAAACTAATTGTTGAGCAATCATGGACCCAAAGCTTGGAATAGTGGAGAAGAAGTGTTGGGGGGCACTCACTGCAAACTCTAGTGTACTTCTGCTTTCAGGTATATATTTTGCAGTAGTTTATGGATACGTGTGAACATATGCTCTCTCTCACCAAAACTAGTGTATATCTAGGTTTTGAGACTTTGTTAGAAAGTGAACCACCTGGGATGGAATTAGAGAATACTATGAAAGGAAAAGTCTCACCCGAGTAATGAAGCTGAAGCGTTGTCATTCCACACCTGAAGTCTCTGGACACAGTCTGAAGTGAAGCATGTTGAGGTGGCAGTCATTGCGTTGATTATGTTGCGATCGGCAGATGCAATATTATTTGATATGAATTGGGAGAGGCATTCAGGAAAGTGGGTCCTATCCTAAGGTTCCAGGACTGGGGGAAATATAGGCTCTATAGTGGAAATGTGAGGTTCCTGCTGTCTTAGGGTTCAAAAAGACAACGGATAGTTATTGTTATCATCACATTATTTGGTAATTGTATTAACTTTGAAAAGTCCTTTTGTTAGGATTTGCTGTATAGTACCCAGTATCTTATATATAGCTGTGCCACCAGTTGTTTCTGATCTACTTGGTCTAGGCTTTTGAGAGAGTCTGCATATCAAATACAGCCTATATATTAAGAAGACTCAGTCTGTGTTTTAAAAACTTTGAGACATACAATTAATTTTCCCCCTCTCATATTAATTAACTAGTGATTTATATGACTACACTTTACTAGGAGTGTACATAAACACCATTCCCACCACCAAAAGACTGTGTCCCATCCCACCCACCCACCCCACCCCCCACCGGCCCAGGAAGCCACATGTCTACCCCTCACCACAGGGCTTTCTTTGGTGCCCTACTTTCAATTTAGTCTGATCCTGCTTTTAGTTTCCCATTCAGATCTTCTTTCTCAACTTCTGTTCATGAGTGGGATCATTCCATACTCATCATTATCTTTCTGACTTAGCTCACTTAACATAATTCCTTCTAGCTCTGTCCAAGATGGGTCAGAGAAGGTGGGTTCATTGTTCTTAATAGCTGTATAGTATTCCATTGTGTATATATACCACAGCTTTCTCAGCCACTCATCTGTTGTTGGGCACCTGGATTGCTTCCAAGTTTTAGCTATTATGAATTGTGCTGCTATGAACATAGGAGTACACACCTCTTTTTGGTTGGGTGTTATGGAGTCCTTGGGGTATAAGCCCAGGAGAGGAATGACTGGGTCATATGGAAAGTCCATGTCTCACCTTGTGAGAGTTTTCCAGACTGCTCTCCACAGAGGCTGGACCAATTTACATTCCCACCAGCAGTGCAAAAGGGTTCCTCTGTCCCCACATCCTCTCTAGCATTTGTTGCTGCTGTCCTTTTTGATGTATGCCATTCTCACAGGATTGAGGTAGTATCTCAATGTTGTCTTAATTTGCATTTCTCTGACAATCAGCAACCTGGAGCAGTTTTTCATATGTTTTTTAGCCTTTTGGATCTCCTCTGAGGTGAATGTTTTGTTCATATCCTCTGTCCATTTTTGGATGGGGTCATTTGCTTTTTTGCTGCTAAGTTTGCTGAGCTCTTTGTATATTTTGGTGATTAGTCTCTTGTCTGATGTATGGCATTTGAATATCTTCTCCCATTCTGTGAGGGGTCTCTTTGTTTGTGTGATAGTTTCTTTGGCTGTGCAGAAGCTTTTCAATTTGATGTAGTCCCATTGGTTTGTTTCTGCTTTAGTCTTCCTTGCAATTGGGTTTGATTCATCAAAGATGTCCTTGAGGTGTATGTGGGAAAGTGTTTTACCAATGTTTTCCTCTAAGTATTTGATTATTTCTGGTCTAACATCCAGGTCTTTGATCCATTTGGAGTTGATTTTTGTTTCTGGTGAGATAAAGTGGTTCAATTTCATTCTTCTGCACGTTTCAACCCAGTTTTCCCAGCACCATTTATTGAAGAGTGCCTCCTTCTTCCATTTAATACTTTGGGCCCCCTTATCAAAGATTAGATGTCTATAGGTGTGGGGATTTATTTTTGGGCTTTCAATTCTGTTCCACTGGTCTGTGTGCCTATTTTTGTTCCACTACCATGCTGTTTTGATGAGTATGGCTTTATAATATAGTGAGATCTGGGAATGTGATGCCTCCATTTCTGTTTCTTTTCCTCTTCTTGTTCTAGCCTTTGCCCTTCTTCCGTAGCCAGTCAACAGCGTCAGGTTGAGCCTGATGTAAAGTTTCTTTTCCTCAAGATGTTTGGCAATTCTAGGTGTTTTCTGGTTCCAGATAAATGATTGTAGTTTTTGTTCTATTCTCTTAAAGAAGCTTGGTGGAACTTTGATGGGTATCGCATTAAATTTGTATATGGCTCTGGGGAGAATATTCATTTTGATGATGTTTATTCTTTCAATCCATGAGCATGGGATGTCTTTCCATTTCTTGGTATCAGTTTCTTTTTCCTTGAGTAGTGACTCATAGTTTTCAGTATACAAGTCTTTCACTTCTTTGGTCAACTTTATTCCTTTGGTCTTTATTTATTTTATTGATTTTGCTGAAACAGTAAATGGGAGTGATTTCTGGATGTCTTCTTCTTCAGATTTAGTGTTTGCATAAAGAAATGCCACTGATTTTTGTACATTGATTTTGTAGCCTGATACCTTGCTATATTGCCTAATAACTTCCAGTAGTTTTCTGCTGGATTCTTTAGATTTTCTATGTATACTATCATGTCATCTGCAAATAGATAATAGAACTTTTAAAGCTAAAGCATTTCAGAATGCGACAAGAAAAATATATTTTCTTACCTAATTTACAATATAATTATGTTAATTCTGAAATGTTTACATTTACATCTGTTGTTATTATAGAAGCAGTAAGGCCTTAGTAAACTCAGATTTTTCTGTAAATTTTTTTATTTATTTTGCCTTTTGTTGCCCTTGTGTTTTTATTGTTGTTTTTAGTTATTATTTAATATCTCTCTTTTCATTGCTGTCTTTGTTGTTGGATAGGACAGAAAGAAATTGAAAGAAGAGGGGAAGACAGAGACGGGGAGAGATAGATAGACACCTGCAGACCTGCTTCACAGCTTGTGAAGCGACTCCCCTTCAGGTGGGGAGCTGAGGACTCAAACCGGGATTCTTACTCTGGTCCTTGCTCTTCGCTTAACCCTCAGCACTACCATCTGACTCCTGTAAACTTAGATTAAAAAAAAAAATCCCTTTTGTGTAATGTTCAAAAGTCATAATTTTCTGGCACAATAGTTTTTTGACAAGTATCAGAATAATTAAGCCATAAGTATAATTCTTTTAGGTTGAATTTTTTTTCATGCAAGAGTAATCTGCATTTCCATGGCAGATTAGGGAAAACAATATGGAATTGTTCATATAATGGTATTTGGGACAAGGAAAATCAGATTTATTATTGTTTTCATTGGGAGACTTGGTTCACTTTTTAGCTTAGTTTAGTTGAAACTAAATGTATGTCTTTACAACTCTTTTTTAGCCAAACTGTACCTTGAAACTGATCCTTCTGGAAGAGACAAGAGGACGCCCCTTATCATCATTAAACAGGGCCATGAGCCACCCACATTCACAGGCTGGTTCCTGGGCTGGGATTCTAGCAGGTAGTAAATTGATTTTTGTAGAAAAGAAACAAATAAACATTTTGTGGAAGTTCTCCCACTGCTTTGGGGTGGAAAAGGAAATGTCTTAATAGTTTGATATGTAATGCAGCAAGGTTTATGTTAATATGGCTTTAAAAGTTTTCTTTCTTTTTTTTTTTTTTGATTGCTTTTCTTCTCTAGACTTGCTTTGATACAATTAATTCCTAACTGTCATCTTCTAAGAGAAAATACTTTTTTCTTTTATAAACCCTTGCAAGTACATGTCTTTCATGACAAAACAAGTCTTACTTTTATACATTCAGATATATAAATATTTGATAGCATACTACAAAAGACATGCACAAAATATGTCACTAATATTTTCATCATTAAAATGCAGCTCTTTGAAAAAGTTTTGTGTTGTCATATTTCATTCAAATTTGAAATGTGAGTGAATTGCACCGAATATTGTAAACAAACATAAATTTAAAATTTCCTCATCTGTGTTAAGTAAACAACTTTTTATGGCTATATATCATGATTAAATACCAGTACACATAAAATCTGGACCCTACTAAAAGATAAACTTGGGAATGTTTAAATAATTATGAATTTATTTGAGCAAAAATCCATTTGGGGCAGCATCAAAACAGAAGTAGTTAGGAGAGCTTCACAAACTGGAGCACTGAGAGCAGCTTCTGGGTAAATAGGTGGAATCAAGGCCACTTTTTTGACTGATTGCCTGTAGCTAAAGCATAATTGGCTGTTTGTATTTGGTTATTCTTAGGTTTTGACTTTTAACATTGAGACCTTAACACTTTAGATTCTGGTTTGCTTAAGAAAGTCACCATGGTATTAGAGTACCAAAGTCTAATGGCCTAATTATTTACATAATTTCAAAGCCCCCAGAGTGCACAGGATTTTGGTGGGTAGAGTCATTTATACATACACACACACACACACCAAGTGGGAAAATTGTACCCCTGAAATCTTATGATGTTGTAGACCTCTGTTCAATCACTAATAATAAAAATATTTAAATTAAAAAACAAACAATGAAAACTAACAAAGCACCCTCAGAAAACGAGACTAGGGGATTCAGTAAACCAACTCTGATGGTAGACTAGGGGAGAGGAATTGTGAAGGAGTAAGTTCCCTGAGTAGATTCATTTTGAAACCACCCCCCTCCCCCGCATATAGCAAAACCTTATAGGGCTAGCTAATAGATAGCAAGCTAAGTGGTTAAAAGCAAACCTTTAGAGGACTAGATAGTAAAGGAATTTCCCCCCTCACCCTGTTCAAGGACAGCAGTTTCTGGTAAACTAGATCACTAACCTGCATATCTCGCTTCTATAATCTCACTTGTTTACCAGCACTGCTGGTAGTTTCGGAATGTTTATTCTAGGAATGTATTCATGTGACCCCCTTGGAACCCCCTACTCCTATTCCCTTTAAAGGGAGATGATTTTCAGACTTCTGGGTCTCCAGCTACTGGTCCATATTTGTTCTCCGGCTTGGGGCCTTCTCGGCTGAGAATTGTCTCTTTGTCTGTGTATGTGTATGTCTAATTACTGGCCACAATCCTTTACCTTTCAATAAATCCTTGTTTGTTTAATTATTCTTGGGAAACATGTCAGTTGGTGTGGGTTTGAACCAGAAGTGCTCTTTCAGGAATCAGTGTCGGCTTGAGAAGGAAAAAGCTATTCTTCCAAGAAATGGTGAGTGGTTGGGTTTTTAACAATACTCAAGCAAAGAATTGGCATGGGAAAGAAGTGAACTTTGTGATCATGCTAGACAGAAGGAATACATAATACAAAGGAATACAAAATACAAAAGTTGCATACCTGGTATTGTAAGAGTAAGAGGAAGTTTAAAAAAAGATTGCTGCGAAATTCTTTTTTTTAATTTTTTTTTATTTATAAAAAGGAAGCATTGACAAAACCATAGGATAAAAGGGGTACAACTTCACAGAATTCCCACCACCAGACCTCCATATCCCATCCCCTCCCCTGATAGCTTTCCTATTCTTTACCTCTCTGGACCAAGTATGGACCCAAGGTCATTGTGGGATGCAGAAGGTTGAAGGTCTGGCTTCTATAATTGCTTCCCCGCTGAACATGGGCGTTGACAGGTCGATCCATACTCCCAACCTGTCTCTTTCCCTAGTGGGGAAGGAGTCTGGGGAAGCAGAGCTCCAAGGCACATTGGTGAGGTTGTCTGTCCAGGGAAGTCTGGTCGCATCCTGCTAGCAACTGGAACCTGGTGGCTGAAAAGAAATTTAACATACAAAGCCAAACAAATTTTTGACCAATCATGGACCTAAAGGCTGGAATAGTGCAGATGAAGTGTGTATGTACGGGGGGTCTCTCCATTTTGTAGATAGCTAGTAATCGTATTTTAGTTACATTTCAAAGGGCCTATAGCCATACTAATTTTTTTTTTTTTGCCTGAGCCTGAAATCTGATATGCAAATGGATCCAAGTTATTGTCTGGGGAGATGATATCATGGCTGGGAAAAGGACCAGAAAGCTGGATCAGGAAAGAGAGTAGCTCCCTAATATGGGAAAGGGGTATAAGTATTGTTGACTGTAAACCCCATCAATTTGATGTGATCTGGGGCCCATAATTAGCTTAGAAGTCTGTGCAACCTGTGCATCCCTGTAGATCTGAGCTCACATTCTGTGGTCATGAGTAGGAACATTCCATGCTGCCCCAGTATCGACCTATCTTCCTCAGGTGTAGCATAGAGTATGTTGTCCATCCTCCCTTCCGAGGTTGGAACATTCTCTACCGTTGTTGATCCAAGTTGACAGCAAGGTCCTATGGGGGCCCACAGAGGGGTCTATTTTGTTGTTCCTGATAGAAATGACCGGTATCAATGGAGAGAGGGATTTATTCGAGTTCTAAGCCCATCAAGTCTGTTTGGGAATCTCAGGATTCCCTAATTAGAGCCCCAGCTGGTGGAATGGCCTGATAGAGACTAAAGAGTCATCTTTAAAGTATGCCAGTCTCTTGCCCTTATTGCTGAGAAATTCTAACTAGTATCTATAATTGTTAGAAACTTTGATCACATCTATTGTCTGTTATTGTTAAGGAAGGGACTTTTATGTACACCTATTAGTGCTAAGATAGGAATAATAATCTGACCTTTAGACACTTTTCTTTAAGAAAGAAACAAGTTAGTTAGCAAGGGAACTCTAATCCTTTTTGCATATCCTCCACTAAAAAGAAACAGTCTTACAAAGGGGACATAGCATATGAAGACAAGGCATCTGGCATTTAGGCATCCTATTCTAGAAGTATAAGATACAAATGGAGAGGGAAAAGGATTTAAAATGATTTGAGAAACTTACCTTGCTTTCTTTCACCTTCTCCCTGGCAGTGAGGGGTGGTGTGTGGGGTGACTTGAGAGGTATCCCTCCTTGGGACCCATTTGTTAATAGTTTTTTTTTTAAATAAAGTTTTAATTTTTTGTTTCCTTTACCAACATCATGTGATTTTATTGATTTATTAATTTTCAGAAAAATATTCTAGGGAGCCCAGGTTTTTAAATACATTTTTTAATATTATTTATTTATTTTCCCTTTTGTTGCCCTTGCTTTTTATTGTTGTTGTAGTTATTGTTGTTATTGATGTCATCGTTGTTGGATAGGACAGAGAGAAATGGAGAGAGGAGGGGAAGATGGGGGGAGAGAAAGACACCTGCAGACCTGCTTCACTGCCTATGAAGTGACTACCCTGCAGGTGGGGAGCAGGGGTTTGAACTGGGATTACACCAGTCCTTGGTGCTTCCCACCATGTGCCCTTAGACTTCTGTGCTACTGCCTGACTCCCAAGACCCAGATTTAAGGCCCTCCCTCAGTCCCCATTTGCAGGAGGGAAGCTTCCTTCATGTGTGTTGAAGGAGTGTTCTCTCAGTTTCTCTCTGTCTCTATCCAAAATAAATAAAACATATTTAAAAGAAGAAAAAGGAAATATTCTCTCTTTTTCAATACAAAGTGGTTAAAGAAGCAAGGAAGTTCCTCAGGGGGCTTCGTTAAGTCACCACTAGCTAAGAAACAGGTTGTCCTTACTCATAGCTGTTGTTTTAAGCCTGAGCCTGAGTTGTGCGAAGATTGCTTTCTCAAATTCTGAACCCAAGTGCTCAAAGGCAGTGATGGTGTCTGACACTGCCAGTCCCTGTTCGGGCGCCAGATGTTGAGCTAGCTTCATGGGCGGGAGAGAGACGACCAGGGACTCATGGCTGAGCTGGGACACAATTCAGTCTTTATTGATGAGCAGGGATGCACTGCAATCAATCAATTAATCTCCATTCACTAGAAAATCCTGCCTTTTATATCTCCTGAGGCAGAAGTGTCAGGAAGAGGAAGTAGGTAGGATAGGGGGTGGGGAGAAGGAAAAAAGCGTTTGAACCAGTGGGGATTAAACCAGTGGGGATTAAACCAATGCGGGTCTCAAACAAAACAATGATTATGTAAATAGACCACAGCGTTAAGTAATGCAAGCGAACTTAACGTGATAATCAAAACATAAGGGGTCTTAGAAGCAGAATTAGAAGCAGACCAGCATGACACCAGAGGAGACAACTTTGTTACCAGCACATGTGATCTGGGAAGAATTTATCTATTGGGCAGCCTGGAGCAGCACTGCAGGAATGGATAAAACTGTGTTCTTCGAGATTACTGGCAACTGCACCTGTTTATCAGGAAGGCATGAGCCTTGCAGTTACTCAACTGACAATGAAGTTGATAGTGAGGAAGGAGAAAGAGAATTTGTGAAAAATTACCTGGAAGGATTTAGCTAGAAGGTGCTGCTTCACACCAAAAGCTCATATAGACTGAGGAAATAACTGTAGCATATGTAAAATCAGTATTGAGGAAGAAGAACTTAATGACCCCAAAGATCGAAAAGCAAGAACTAAGTACTCTTATTGAAAATAATCTGGAGATTTATAGTCTTTAAATACTCCAAAGTGGTTAGAATATTAAGCAAAGACAGAAATCTACTATATTTCTCAGATTAAATTTGGCTCTAGACTCCTATCTTACTTACCAGAAAGTATTATTTAAAAAAAAAATTATTTATAAAAAGGAAGCATTGACAAAGGGCAGATATAAATGGAGAGTGGAGGGGAGGAGAGAGAGGGGCAGAGTAAGACAGATACTTGCAAACCTGCTTCACCACTTGAATGTGTTCTGGAACCTCACATCTCCAGAGGCCTCCCCCACTAGGGAAAGATAGAAACAGGCTGGGGATATGGATTGGCCTGCCAATGTCCATGTCCAGCAGAGAAGCAACTATAGAAGACAAGATTCCCACCTTCTACAGCCTGTAAAGAATTTTGTCCATATTCCCAGAGTGAGAGAAGTGCTAGGGAAAGATGACTAGAGGGCTGTGAACTTCAATTCCATCAAACAGAGAAGAGGGGAAAAGGAAGGACTTTTGGAATAATATGTAGGTGTAACTTAAAAAGGAAGAGAAGGCAGGACCATAGGAAAAAAATGGGAATAAATATAAATAGATAGTTATAGAAATGATAGTCAACCCTTATCTATGACCTTAGGATAACTACTGCTATTTCCAGTGGATTGAATGGAGACACAGTACTCTTTTGGTGGGAATGGTGTAAATTATACCTCTATTATCTTATAATTCTGTAAATCAATACTACATCACTAATGAAATTTAAGTAAAAAATAGTGAATGAATAATTAGTTCCCAGTTTTAAAAAAAAAAGAGTTAATTGATAAGCAGTATGGTATGGACATTATGTTCTATTTCTTACTCCCCCCCCCCATTTTATTTTTACCAAAGCCCAGCTCTAGTTTATAGTAGTGCAGAGGATTAAACCTGGGACTTTGAGGCCTCAAGCATGAGAGTCTCTTTGCATACCCATAATGCTATCTCCCCTGCCCCTATGTTCTATCCCATAAGGTTTACGGATATCCTGTAATTTACTACAAATATTTTATGATTCTAAAGTTTCCAACTCTGTGGTTAGTTTTTGTTAAACATCCTGTACAGATTTACTTTTAAAATAAATAGTATGCATCACCAAGAATAAAAGGGCATAATTTTATTTAATTATCCAGGCATGTTTTTTCTCCCCAAGAAATAAACTATTCAGTCTTGGCAGAACCAGATCCCCTACAGAGCATTCCTCTGATGGCACCTAATAGCCAAACAAGTTTGACGGATTATTAATGCTATTGGACTTTTTTGCTTTGTGTGAAAATATATGGTGATTACAGCAGGCCATACCAAAGAACAAAACATGGTGTCTTGATAGGTCCTTTAATTAAATGATCTTGGGAAGAGCCCCTGCTTCGCAGGTGGCTGAATATATTAGGTAAATAATTTTACTGCTTTTTAATCATTTTTTAAAATTTTTATTTATCTACTTTATTTATTTATTGAATAGAGAAAGCCAGAAATCAAGTAAGAAAAGGGAGATAGAGAAGGAGAGAGACAGAGAGATACCTGCAGCACTGCTTTATCACTCACAAAGCTTTCCTTTTACAGATACAAACTGGGGGCTTGAACTCAGGTCCCTGTGCATGGTAACATACACTCAACCAGATGCACCACCATCCAGCCCCCACTATTGTTATTGTGCTTAATTGTGCCTTTTGTCTGCCTACTAATCTTCAAATACTCAGATTCAATGACCTTCACTGGAGAGTATGGGTCCCGTGAGTTTAAAAAAAAAATGCAGCAAAACTATGAAAACTCCTGGTCCTGATGGAGTTGGTGTTCAAAGCCCTCTGGCCATCTTTCCCTTGTCCCTTCTCCTCCACTGGGAAGTATGGATAAAAATTATTCTTAGGGTGCAGAAGATGGAAGTTCTGGCTTCTGTAATTGCTTTTCCACTGAACATGGGTGTTGGCTGGTCAATCCATAACCCTAGCCTGTCTCTATATTTCCCTAGTCTTTTTACCATATATTGTACCCTTACAGTAAGAGGTTTCTGCTCAACAATTTGTAAAGTAGAAGGTAGAAATTTAAAGTAATCTTTCTTTATTTTTTTCATTTACTTTTACTTGATAGAACAGAGAGAAATTGAGAGATATGAGAAGATAGGGAGAGAAAGACAAGAGAGACATGTGCAGACCTGCTTCACTAGTTGTGAAGCTTTCTCCCTGTAGGTGGGGACTGGGATGCCTGTATCTGCTAATGGATCTCCAGTCCATTGTCCATTTTTTACTTCTAGTAATAGAAACCCATCTGAATAGATGTTTTAATAGGTCATGTTCTCTGTGAGTAAGAAGTGGTAACTTGACTAAATATTGGTCAATGACATGTGAGTAGACTTTCTTTGAGCCATAAGGGTAGCTTTCTAGAAACTCTGTATCTTCTGCTTTTTTATTTCCTTCTTTACTGGCTGGATAACAATGAGAACTTGAATAGCTATCTAAACCCAGATGTGGAAGCCATATGTAGCTGATGGCAGACTTTCCCTGATCTGACTGATCTATTTTAAGATTGATAGGTTAAAAAAATGAAACATTCTGGGGGTAGGGGGCGGGTGGTAGCACAGCTGGTTAAGCGCACATGGCACAAAGCACAAGGACTGGCATAAGGATCCTGGTTCGAGCCCCCAGCTCCCCACTTGCAGGGGGGTTACTTCACAAGTGGTTAAGCAGGTATGTAGGTGTATATCTTTCTCTCTCCCTCTCTGTCTTCCCCTCCTCTCTTGATTTCTCTCTGTCCTATGCAACAATAACAGCAATGATAACAACAATAATAATAACAATAATAAAGAACAAGGGCAACAAAAGGGAAAAAAATAGCTTCCAGGAGCAGTGAATTCATAGTGCAGGCACACGAGTTCCAGGAACAACCCCGGAGGAAAAAAGAAAAGAAAGAAAGAAAGAAAGAAAGAAAGAAAGAAAGAAAGAAAGAAGGAAGGAAGGAAGGAAGGAAGGAAGGAAGGAAGGAAGGAAGGAAGGAAGGAAGGAAGGAAGGAGGGAAGGAAAAACTTTCTATATTAGTTGAGCCATTATATTATGGAAGGTCTTTTTCTAGAAAATATATATTTGCTGAGACACTGGATAAACAGATACTCTAGGCTAGGGAGCCCAGTCATTCTTTTCATGATGAAACATTAAATACAGTGTTACCAATGGTAACTAAGAAGGCAAATCATATGTCTACCAAACCTATAACTCCTGAAGTAAAATTCAGATATGAGTATGCATTAGTTGTTCCTTGCAGTGTTATTTTATTTTTTTTTAT
>NW_026648039.1:0-46415 GCF_950295315.1 Erinaceus europaeus | reverse complement strand
CCATATGGTGATATCTGAATGATGAAACTATTTCTGGTAAAGCACTGGCCTTCAATGTTGTAGGAATCAAGACATTGTAGTTTAGATAATTTTGAGTGTGTATTCACTGAATGTCATTTTTATACAAAATCAATACCTAATTTCTGCCTATAACATTTTACCTCTTGATGAAGATAACAGGTATCTATACTGAACATAGTGCCTTTGAGAATCAGAGAAGGGTGAATCTTTTACACATAATCACTCATTATTTTCTGATTTAATTATTTTTTGGCAATATGAAATTTCAGGAACGTCTTTCCATTAATGATATCAGTCTCTTTCTAAAAACTTATATTGTAATGTGCAGTACAGAAGTAACAAAGTAAGAATGTACAAGAGATTGCCCAAAGTTATTTAAAAATATGATTTTACCCAAGAACAATGAAATGAAGAAAGCATTGCTAATGAGCAAATATAAGAACAAAAAGATCATCATGCTGAGAATTTCTTTTAATAAATTATTCCAAAAGGAAAACCCAGGAGAACTAATAGAATGAAGTTACTTTTTTAGATTGTAAAAATTAATTACCCCAATTTTATGCAATAAGTTGCTAAATGTAGGAGAATGAAAAAAAATCAAAGGTTATATGATTTATAACAGCACATATTTAATAGACTGATGAACATAAAATTCTAAGCAATTAAAGTATGTGATTGGAGGGGTGGATTTCCTCTAAATATCAAAGGTATTTAGAAGTAGGTCTTTTCAATATGTCAGTATAATTTCTTCACAACTGGGTTAGTCGAAGGTAGGCTGAAGGAATTAACATAAATCTCTTACATTAAATGGAGTAATTGCAGTCAGGTAGAATCAAAACATCCACTGACACAAATCACTCTCATGTATACACTTCAGCACCCTGATCAAGACTTGAAGTGTTTGTGATTCTAGGAAATTACACAAGGATGAATGGTGTCAAAACAATTCTAAGTGGCTGGAAAGGTGGTTCATTGTTAGAGTGGATAAATGTCTTACATGCAACCTTCAGTCCTTACCACTCTACATGGTCTTTATGTGCTCTTTAAAAATGTTTGTCTCTGGGAGCATGTATGTTGTGAAGCAGGTCTGCAGGTTTCTCTCTCTCCATCTCTCTCTCCCTCTCTCTCTCTCTCTTTCTCCTTCTCTCCTTCCCTCCCTACCTTCTATCAAGTAAAATAGAAGAAGGAAAAAAAAAGAGGAAAAACCACCAAGAGCAGTAGATTTGATGTGTGGGCACAGAGCCTCAGTGAAAACCTGCTGGCAATTAAAAATAATAATAATAATAATTTTCTTAAAAATGTCATGTCCACATTCCATTACAGTCAGTCAGTCAAGTGAAGCAGATACATAGAAACTTGCCTGCATACTTCAAGCATCCTCACTCATAGTTCTTACTGGAAGCCTAAATTACTATACCCTACGGCTCAGTTCTAAAAAGGAAACTCAATAACTGCCTGAAGGACTTAAAACCTATTTATGTCACTGTTAGTGTTCGATGTTGCCATGGTAAAATAGAAGGGTACTGGAAATAATTTTTATTAGTGATTTAATATTGACTTATCATTTGTTATTTTAGTAATGTATTGGAACTTGTAAATTAACAGTCCTAATTTTTTACAAATTAACATTTTATAAAATGAAAAAATTGTGCCAAGAAATTTATTCAGGGGTAAAACTCCTGTGAGTTTAGATCTTTAGTATCATACCAAGAATGAAAATATTTAATATTCCATGCTCATATTACAAAGTTAGTATCTTCTTTTTTTTCTGATTGTGTGGATTCTCTTTGCTCTATAGTATATATGCAAAGCATTGCAGGCATGTATTTCCTTGGATATTAGTTAAATAAATTAATATCTCTAGTTAGCTGAAAGATAAATAGTAAAATTCAAAACAAAGATGACAAACCTAATTTAAAATATAAGTAAATTTTATTTATTTTAGTAGTGTAAAGGACTAGTAAATCTCAACACTGAAAAGAGACCAGGTAGGAACCAGGTGGTGATGCACCTGGTTAAGTGCTCACATTAAGTGCACAAGGGCCTGGGTTCAAGCTCCCAGTCTCCAACTACAGGGGGAATGTATCACAAGTGATGAAGAAGGGCTGTAAGTGTCTCTCTGCCAATTTCTTTCTCTACCCTCCTCTCCATTCTCAGTTTCTATCTGGCTCTATCATGTAGCAAACTAACTAAATAAATAAAAATTTTGAAAAAAGGAAAAAGGTTAGGTGAAGTTTACTTACCACTTATGAAAAGAGTAAATCAGAGATACCAAAGTTCAATTTTTTGAGCACCGATTTTTTTCTTGTTGACAGTAAATTGTAAAGGTAAAAATAGGGGGGCAGGCTGTAGCTATCTTTCTATTCCCTTCTTTGTCTTCCCTTCTTCTCTTGATTTCTCTCTGTCCTGTCCAACAACAATGGCAACAATGACAACAATAACAATAATAACCACAACAAGGGCAACAAAATTGGGGAAAAATGGCCTCCAGAAACAGTGTATTGGTAGTTTGGTCACCAAGGCATAACAAAGACCCTGCGGGTGGGGGTGGAAAGAGGTAATAAATTTTATGTCATATTTTGCAGAAACTGAAAGGAGATTATCAGCTTGTTCAGATGCCAGTGGAAGTACACAGCACTATCACCAGAAAAAAGTAAAGGTAGACACTCTTTCATCATTTTAAGAAGTGTCATTTAGCCCTGATTTTTATTGTATAACTGCAATCTATAGAAATGTAAGGTGCCATTTTGAAAACCACCAATTTTCTTTCTTTCCTTTCTTTTTGAGGGAGGCAGGGAGTGTCAGAGTCTTTCATCTGAAAGATTCCACCACTCTTAGGTAGACTGTCTAATTCATATTTAAATTTTTATTTTAGATAGGAAGAGAGTACAAGAAAAATTTAGAGGCCAGCCAGTGGCACACTTTGTTAAGTGCACACATTACAGTGTACAAGAAGGACCCAGGTACAAGCTCCTGATTCTCACCTGCAAAGGAAAAGCTTCAGAAGTGGTGAAGCAGGGCTGTAGGTGTCTCTCTGTGCCTCTCCCTATCTCCCCTTCCCTCTCAATTTCTCCCTGTCTCTATCCAATAATAAATAAATAAAAATATTTTTAAAAGGCAAAGAAAAAAAATTAAATATGAATTAGTCTACCTGAGTGCAACCTTCCACCATGCATGGAGCTTCCCCTGGTGTTAGCTGTTCTCATGTTAATTTTCATTAACAACAACCTGAAATGGTGTGAGACAACCCTAGGCTTCTACCTCTGGTTTTATGCAAATTACTTCTAAAGGCATATCCTCCATCCATGTAAATGTTTTCAGCTTGAGCTGATCAGTCCTCTGGTCTCCCACTCACCAGTGTGCCTCTCTCTCTCACTAAAACAAAATACATAGATTATAAGCACATAACATGAAAAAAAATCTGTCCAAATTTTTGGAGAGTTAATTTGAATAAAATATTCAAATTAATTTAAAAATGATTCAAAGCACTTTCCTGAGAAGAGAAAGCTTTGTACAAAGCTATTTTGTAAAAGCAACAAGAAAAATGATTTGGTTGACTATCGTTTTACTCCTGATAGACTCTGATTGGCTATATTTTGGTTTTTATTTTGATTCTTGTTGCTTTTATTTGACAGTGTTGGCCTTATATGTGTGTAGTTTCCTGGAGCACCTAATCACTCAAATATAGAGTGGGAAAGAAAGACCACAATACCAGATCTTTCCCCAGATGCCCTAGAATCTAGATGCTTAGATTCAAATCTAGATTTTGCATGGGAAGTGGACACCATAATGGGTCAGCTGCTCCTCCATCTAGATTTTCATTCTGTAACCTTAAAACATGTTCAGACTGAGGCTTTTTTTTTTCTTATTTATTTACTTGTTTGTTTTATATCGTTATGAGAGAGGGGTATCAGAGCAATGCTTAGCTCTGGCAAAAATAATAATGTCTGATGATAGGGATGAAACCTGGGGTATCAAGCATTCTTTACCACTGTTCTTTACCACTGAGATACCCTTTCTACTTGGTTTGCTATGAAGGCTCTCATGATATTACAGTCACTTCATTCCAATGACCTTTTTATTTATTGAATTTAACACTGCAACACTATAAATATTTCTTACTTTGCCCTAGCTTCCTAAAATGTTAGTCCAGTCTTGCCAGAAGTAATTTTATTAAAGTACCACTTATTAATGAGAAACTAATGATGAGCTTTTGAAAATATCTTTCTTAATACAGAAGTGGGAAAATTTACTGCTTTAAAGGTTAATAAATTGATTCTACATAGAAATTTTTTACCTTGGAAATAACAGTAAAGATGAGGTGTATAAAACAAAATAGAACTCCACTATTCTCCAATTAATATGTAGATACAAATTAGGTCACAAATTGGCTAAAATCCACATTATAAGAGTCCTATATTCCCAAGTATATCTCTTCAAACTTCAGTGTATTTCCCACCAATGAAACAAAAGGTAGTGTCTTCAAGCTCTCACATAAGAACTAAGCTGGCATTACCGCTGACGTCCATCACATTGTGCCTTGAATAACATCCTTGTCTCTTATGTACCTGCTGACCTTTTTCATGCCATCTATTACAGTTTTGCATCAGTGAGAAGTTGTATTGATAATTCCAGTGGGTCACTCAAAACACAAATCACTCTGGTAGATTGCTGAACCATGGCAGAGAGAGAATGTGCCATTATTTTATGTGCCCATACTTCGAGTGGGTTTGCTTGAACCTAATCATTCTTGCCTCATACAGAGCTGTATACCTGGTCCTCTATGGTCTGTGTAGCTAAAAATGAAGGAATTAGTTAGTTATCCTGCCCAACCACCTACCTACCTCATTTTTCTTTCTTTTCCTATTTCCTTTGCAATCATTTTTCTCTAGCAAGACTTGTAGTGCCTTAAAAAAACTTTATCATTAGATGAGAGATTTTCTTCTGATCCCAAGATCCCAGACACATTTACTGTATTTGATCTTCACACCATGGTGCAATTCATCCCCCCCCAACCCCGCTTTAGGGAATCCATGGAAACCATATATATTTAGATAGCCAGTGAATGTGAAAAGACAACTGGTGAGGTTTGGCTAGTGTGCCTATCTGAGAGGCAGTGGGGATGTTTTCATAACAGCAGATGTGGCCTTCAGAAATGTAATGTCATGTGCGCTTAACCGGCTGCACCACCACCCGACTCCCTTCAAAAATGTAATATTACAATAAAACAGCACCTAGAACATCCAACTGAGTTTTAAAGTCATGGATATCGATAATGGTGGAGCCTAAATCCTGTCTCAATCTGATTCTTTTGAATACATAAATTCTCATATGTTGTTTTATCCAGGCTAGCTTCACAGGCAGGTAACAGAGACGACCAGAGACACACGGCTGGGCTGGGAAGCTGTATTTCTTTATTCACGAACAATGATTCATAAACTAACCCAAACTAATATCAAACAGAACTCTCCTGCATCCTTCTCACATGGCGGCGCCAAGAAGTCTCGAACTCTGTTGGGGTTCTTTGGGGCGGGGATAAGAGGGCCCGTGAAACTAGCAGGACTAAACCAATTTTCCTGGCAGGGGGAGAGCTAGACCAAACCAATGTAAAGCATACAACAATTCCCCCTTTTCTTTTTAACTAAATGACTACAGTATCAGGGGTGTGGGGTAAACAGAAACCTATATCATACAGGCATTTTCAAAAAAGAAACTGCCACAAACATGGAGAAACATGTAAGCGAGTAACAAGAACCAGTGTGCTGCCAAGGGAAGGCCTGAGGGGGCCATTTTTTGCCTCTGTGGGCAAAACTTTATCAGCTTAAAAAAAAACATTTCCTACCTCTGGGGGGCGTACTTGCCTCGATGGGCATTTTTTAGCATGGCCCAAAGGCAGCTGGCTGCAGTCAGCGTTTGTTGTCTTGATGGGGGATGTCAGCCATCGGAATTCTGCTTTTTTGTAGAGAACTTGACAGCTGCAATTTACTTACTATGAAACAAAACTTGTCATTAGCATAACCATAGCACAATCTAACGTTTCTAATTGAGAAGGAATTTGAGAGTTTTACATATCAACAACGTCTATTTAACCTTTTGTTACACCCATTTATGATGGAGACACACCCTAGGTGTGCGCAGGTTTTGTTTAGACCAACTTAGTTAAAATATATTGATTGTTAACTAATTTTTACCTCAGACTTTAAATGTAAGTTAATTTTATCTTTATGAGAATTACATTGAAAACCTTTTTAATTTAACTTTGTCTGGTAAGAATTTAGCCTTAAAGTTATATTCTTAACCTTATAGTTAATGTTACCACACTTTAAACACACACATACACACGGTCTTCAATATACAAGGAGATAAACTTTTGTTACAAAGACATGTCATTTTAAACACGAATTTAGATCTATACTGTCTTAGTCATTCTGGGAGTGGGTTGTCCAGCAGTGGCCTCTTGGGCAGCTCCACTTCTAGGAATTGTAGGTTGCGATCTCTGCACGAATCTCTGCGTATTCTAGCTCATCTGCCTTCAGACCCATGCTGGAGATCTCGGCCAGGGGGCCCAGTTTTGGTAGGAAGCCCAAGGTCCGGGATCTGTCCAGACTTTATAGTACGAAGGTGGGCTGGCCAGCCGTGCAGAAGGCGCAGGCCGAGGTGCCCCGGGGTGGCAGCCATGATAGGCTGCCACGGCCCTGACCCATGGCCCTGCCATGTCTGCTGCCCTGCTCCCAGCGGCCGAGCAGTGTGGAGGGAGCCCACGCCCAGTGCCCCGCGCCACGCGGCAGAAAGCCGGCTCATGCGGGCTGGCATTGGGCTCCTGCGGGCTGGCGTTGGGCAGAAACCACAGAGTGGTCCAGAGATAAATGTCCCAGAAACAGCAAAACAGTCTCGTGAAGAAAGCGCAGATGCCTTTGGAGACCTCTTCACAAGCAGAAGAGAAGGCCATAGTGCATAGGTACACAAATTGTCTTCACTTATCTGAGAGATGCGCAGGTCCGGTCCCACGTTATAGGTGCCATATGTTGTTTTATCCAGGCTGGCTTCACGGGCGGGTAACAGAGATGACCAGAGACACGCGGCTGGGCCGGGAAGCTGTGTTTCTTTATTCACGAACAAAGATTCATAAACTAACCCAAACTAATACCAAACAGAACTCTCCTGCATCCTTCTCACATGGTGGCACCAAGAAGTCTCGAACTCAGTTGGGGTTCTTTGGGGTGGGGACAAGCGGGCCTGCGAAACTAGCAGGACTAAACCAATTTTCCTGGCAGGGGGAGAGCTAAACCAAACCAATGTAAAGCATACAACACTCATAGAAGGTAGAAAGTATAACAGGAACAAGGCAGATTTGACAAGCTTAGTATTCAGTTAGTCTTTACAAGGGGCTGAGTAGATGATGTAGTATAATAAAATAAGATCGCTACTCTCCAAAATATAACATTTAAACCAAATGGCACCTAATCAAAATATTAGGAGAGAAAAGTCTAGCTCTCTTGAGATGTATGTCAAAATTGCATTCCAAAAATTACTGAACATTTTTTGTTATCTTCAAAGCTTTGTTATGTGTAGTTTCAGTCTTTGTTTTTTTCATCCTTTTGTCTTGTGTCCTTTGTTGCACTCTATGACCCTATTTAAGTATGTCTAAACATATTTTGTAGTATCTGTGAAAGCATATATAAGAAAATATGACTAGTACCATTCTGAAAAATCATTTTAATAAAAATTCTAACAAACACTGCTCCACCCTCCCAAGTAACTAAATCTACAATTCTATCACTAACATTATCTAAAATCAGGTCAAAAAGGGTTAAGTGGGTATTTGCCTACAAGTATTTTCATATAATATTAATGCCATATGAGTGAAAATGCCTGGTCAATTGAGTGAAAATAGCTTCTCCACTACCATAAAATATAAATTTATGTGGTTGCTTGGAACTGCATTAATCCATTATAATTGGTAGATAATATACTTAAGTGTTATGAACTGGAAAATAACAGCAATATATGTATAGAGGCAATGGTCTGATTTTTAACTTCCCAATCAAACTAATTACATATTATAATTTTTGAGTTATTATTCTTCCACCCCTTCTTGCTTAGGTAATCTTTTATAAGTCATAAAATAATTTATAATTCATGAAATGTATGATTCTAAAATCAACTGAAATCACTAAAGGAAGGAAAATAAATTCATTAAATTCTTATTCAGACATTTATGAATACACACTTATATACACAATTATTTATATAGAGTATGCTAAATGTCTATGTACAAATATAAATGCAAGAGTGAATACAATTATATGGCTATCAACCAGTAAAATATTCAGTGCACATTATACTTTTTGGAATATATTTTGCTTGGATGAGTTGACATAGATTGTATAATAAAATGAACATGGCAAAAGTGGGTTTTAAGTCAGGAAATAGAACAGTAAAGCAATTTCCTGAGTTATTTAAATGCTTTCAAAGAAAAATGTCATTACATACTTGAGTTACATTGGCATGTAATTACTTGAGCATCACAAATAACAATGTCTTACTGAGAAAACATAAATTGTTATAGTAAAATTATTTCTCATGATAAATCTTCATTTTATGTTCAGGTAAATAACACAAAGGAGGTTTGTATGTTTACAAAATTAATTCTAGTCACTAAATCATTGCTTTCGGTGAGTCAAATTAACTATTTATCATTACATATTTAAAAACCTTCTTTAATCTCAGTTATATTGCTTATAAACTTGAAATGTTAATAATTGTTTGCTTAATATTAAATCCAATTCAAATTTATATTTTAATTATAATCATTACAAAGAGACAGTAAAATCAAGTTACATGCATCTATTATATTTTGAATTAGATTTTTGCCAGAATTTTTTAATCCTAATTATTTATATAGTTATAATTGGTAGACATGCAAAAACTCATGTGAATATTTCCTACTCTACTGGTCATAAAGATACATATGCCCTGAAAAATTATAAATTTGTGTTTATATGAAGCTGATGCCTCAAGATAATAAAATGAAGTGAATTCTGAAGCATGAAAGGATTATCTGAGTAGAGAAAAACAATATGAACTATTTATATCCTTTAATAGAACATGGCAAATATGAGAGGTAGTCACAAAAGTAGATAATCAGATAATAATCAATATTATAATTGTTTTACAAATATTACTCTAGGACAGTGTATCAGTTGAAAGTCCTTGGGATTTCTAGATATAAAAAGAACCAATCACTGTCCAATAACCAATTATTTTTTCTTAATTTCCACTGATAACTATAAAAAAGACTCTGGATAGAGCAAAATTTTGAGATAGTTGACGTTAGTACCTTCTCTCATACAAAGTAAAATCCGCTGGGCACCACAGAGACGAAAGGATGCCTTTCTCTCATTCATTGCTATTGGGAAAGCCATAGAAATAAAAGTCACTGGTGTTTGGAGACAGGAAGAAATCCTTTCAGATCTTTGTTTCTGGGCAAAAATAAATCAATAAACAAATAATATAGTAAAATATCTATTATTGGGAAGAAGTAGACAAAAATTTTTCTATCACTGGAGGAAGGTAGAAGATTCACACAATGTGTTAGGACCTTCCTTCAATACAAAGTAGATAATGTGAGTCTTATGGGTGAAAACAACACTCATGTTTATTTCAGATGTAGGGCAGAAACAATGGGGCGAACAGGTATAGAATAACAATGCCAAGAAGGGGCAGGTGGTGGCAAACCTGGTTAAGTGCACAAGGACCTAAGTTCAAGCCCCTGGTTCCCATCTGCAGGGGGAAAGCTTCATGAGTGGTGAAGCAGACCTGCAGATGTCTCTCTGTCTCTCCCCTCTCCCCCTCCCTTCTCAATTTCTCTCTATATATTCAATAATAAATTAATTAATTCAAATATTTTTTAAAATAATGCAGAGAAAATATTGCCATGTACAAATTTTTGACTCCAGTCTTGATAATACACTTACATTAAGTATCTAGCAGCAGCTCTAGATCAACAAGAAGAACTCAGGTTAAGGGAAGAATCTTCTCATAGTATCTTGTATGCAAAGTCATCCAGGGACTGCCCAGAGAACATGGTCTGCCACTGAAATATATCATCAGCAAATACAACTACAGCACAATTCAAAACCAGTTCAACTGCTATTTAGATGGACTTTAAGACTGTAAAATAGCCTGGCAGAAGGAGAGTAGCACTTCTTAGTATAAAGGCTGGCTGCTTATTTATCTAATGATCCATTACACCCAACATCTAAGCAACACAAGAATGACCCATTAACAAAAGAAAACACAGTAAATATAAAGAGAAATAAACATGTTCAGTGTTGAAGTCTAAATCTTGGCTCCAGAAAACATGGAAAAATAGCAGAAATGATAACAAAATCCTAACACTTTTACTTAGAAAATAAAAGATATGTAAAGAGAGAAAAACAACTCAAAACTCATCAAAGGAAATTATTAGTTAAAATATTAGAAAAACACAGAAATAGAAATATATTCATTAGGGAAAGCACTTGAAAAAATTAAGCAGTCATGTATGATAATATTATCAAACTATAAATAGGAAAAAAAAATCCATAACTTGATAGCAAACCTACAGTTAACTTCATGTTTTGTGGTTTATTTCCCCCTATGATTAAGGAGAAGCTATGATGATCTCACCAATTCTATTTAACATTTCATGGTGCATGTTACTAAGTGCTATAAAACATGAAACAGGAACAGAAGCAATAGAAATTGAAACAAATGAGTTCACGTTACCTTTACAGACAGGCTAGCTTCGCCAGGGAGAGAGAGAGACGTGGAACTCGTGGCAGTGTGGTAATACAATTTATTAATGCGGATGATCCAGAGTCTGGTGTGAGCACAGTGGGTTTAGGCCACATAGCTAGCAAAATCACTGCCTCCTGTTATGCATTCTAGCCCTTCTCCAGGTCTTCTCCAGGTTGGGATGGAAGAGAAAGAGTGAAACCACGAACAGCAACAGGCTTTATAGAGTAAAAACAGAAGTGGTAAGTCAGAACAGGATTGGCTAGGAAAGGGGTGGAGAAAAGAGCATGAAAGCAGAAAGCTTCCATAGCAGCTGTTTTGAAGTTTCTAACCAGTGGGATTAACCAATATCCTGAAGGCAGGGTGGGTCTCAGGCAAAATAATGATTATGTAAATAGGCCATAGTATCAAGCAATGCAGGGGAGCTGGCATAATGTCCAACACTTTACTTAAAAACAGGATTATATAAGAAACTAATCCCAGGAAGTCTACCATATCAAACCATATTTTTAGAATTTTGTGTGTGTTGGGGAGGATATCACAATGGTTATGCTCCCAGGTCCCAGATTCAATCCACAAGACCACGACAAGCCAAAGCTGAGCACTGCTCTGGTAACTCTCTCTCTCTCTCTCTCTCTCTCTCTCTCTTTCTCTCTCTCTCTCTCTCTCTCTCTCTCTATATATATATATATATATATATATATATATATATATTTCCCTTTCTCTCTCACTAAAACACAATAAATTTTAAAATTAATTTTAAGTTACAGTAACATGGTAATAAAATTATTAGATCATTAGGTAATAATTAGATCTCTGAAATTAAAAAAATAAAATTTATAGACATTGGAGTGTAAAATAGTGCTAGCATGAGACATTGACAAAGGAAAATAAAGGAAAATTATTGGTAATTATGTCTGAGATACTTCTTTATCTAATTAAAAGCAGACACAATTTAAGCCATGTTGTATACAAAATTAGGCAAAAATTTTGTTCGAATTTTGCCTCCAATTTTGACATAATTATTTCAAGTATTTGCTCTAATCCTTAGGAAATTTTTCTTAAATAATATTTAATTTAAGTAATACTTAAATTGTCTTTTATAATTTATAAACCAGCATAAACATACGTTGGAGAGAAGGAAAACATCATGGGCAATCTTTCAGAGGTATTTAATGTGGATTAGTTAGTTTCTAGAACAAAATTGCTATAGTTCATTTTAATGCCCTATAGTAAGCAGATTTGTCACCATTATTATAATTTAGTTCTGAGAAAGATTATTTAAACTGTAAATATAGTGGCCTTCCTTCAAATTCTAGGACACAGAAACTGCAATGCTGATTATGCAACTAAAAACCATTATATAGAATAAAATATCTATCCAAGATACACCTAGGTCTTCTGGAATTCAGAGTTAAAAATCATTAGTTATGGATATTTTGGACAAACACAATATTATTAAGTAGTTGAATTTACATTGTTATTTAGATAATAACAGATTCAAAATTATAGTGTATTTTTCAAATGCCCTGATAGCTGGAATTGCCAGGGAATCTATGCTTAAAGTCTCATATAGCAGCACATAATGAGCGTAAGGTCTTGCAGAGCTCCTCTCACATAAGATGTACTGTATAGTGAACATTCGGGCAGCTACAGCATAGAGAGAAGGGTCTTTTAAAGTACTTTCTAAATATAAACACACACACACACAAACACACACACACACACACACACACACTTCTGCTTTTTAAAATAACTCTAGTGATTAATACATAAAGTTATATAATATGGGGGCCAGGCAGTAGTGCACCAGGTCGAGCCCAGGGCTCCCCACCTGCAGAGGAGTCGCTTCACAGACAGTGAAACAGGTCTGCAGGTGTCTATCTTTCTCTCCCCCTTTCTGTTTTCCCCTCCTCTCTGTATTTCTCTTTGTCCCATCCAATAGCAATAACAATAACAACAATAATAGCAACAACAACAATAATAGCAACAACAACAACAAACTGGAGAAAAATGGCCTCCAGGATCAACTGATTCCTAGTGCAGGCACTGAGCCCTAGCAATAACCCTAGAGGCTAATAAATAAATAAATAAATAAATAAATAAAATTTTAAAAAGGCATGCAATATAAGCAAGTAAAAAGTGAATTAATGATGTTTTTAAAAATAGTTTAATTTTATTTACTTAGGAAAGAAAAGAAATTTACCCCTTTCAGGTGATGACCAGAGGCTTGAATCCAGCTTGCTGAGGATTATAGTGTTAACTATATTTCTTGCTCTCGATTCCTCTCTGGAAGGAAGGAAGGAAGGAAGGAAGGAAGGAAGGAAGGAAGGCAGGCAGGCAGGCAAGCTGGCCCCTTTGGTAGTGGTGGATACTTGCTGCAGAGAGTATGACATATTAAGACTCTAAAATGATTTTATAACTTTGCAGAATAGAGGTCCTTCTAATTTATGTAGAACATAGGTCATTCAATCAAAAATATGTGTGGTCAATCTACATCCTGTTTACTGGTTTGGGACACAGTTAAACAAAGACAAACTTTTCCTTGACCATAAGGAAGATGAAGTCAACTTTTGAGATTCTCCTCTTACCCTGTTTTTCATAACTTTCCTATTCAACTTGCAACACTCTAAAATCTTGACCACAGTCTTTATTCTTTATTTTTATTTATTTATTAGTATTATCTATTTTATATATTATATCTTTATTATTTATTTATTATTCTTTATTATTTATTAAGATTATTTGGGCAATGACACACCTAATTGCAGTGCAGAAATAATGAGATTAAAACACTTGGTCCACATCTGCAGGGGGGAAGCTTCAGAGGTGGTGAAATAATGCTGCAGGTTTTCTTTCCTCTCTCCCTCCTTTCCTTTCTCCTTCTACCTCTACCTTTCCCTTCCATATCAGTGTCATTCTTCCTCTTTCCAAAATAAATAAGTAAAAATATTTACATAAAAAGATGATTTTGGTTTGTTATAATTGAACAAATTTGGGTTAATAAGGCTAAAACTGTTTCCTCAAATCTCTTAAAATAAATATACTTAAGTTTCAGAAACAGAATGCACTATAAACTGGACATGAGAATAACTTGAGTACTTTTTACTCACCTCTGTGTCTAGTCTGACAGAGATAGCATCTTATTATACTAGAAAGAAGTTTAGGATAAATATTTTAAAAGTTAAAAAAAATACTGACTACTTTTCAGTGATCTAGAGCAGTTTTTCATATGTTTGTTAGCCTTTTGGATCTCCTCTGTAGTGAATTTTTGTTCATATCCTCTGCCCATTTTTGGATGGGGTCATTTGCTTTTTTGCGGCTAAGTTTGCTGAGCTCTTTATATATTTTGGTGATTAGTTTCTTGTCTGATGTATGGCATGTGAAGATCTTCTCCCATTCTGTGAGGGGTCTCTTTGTTTAATAGTTTCTTTGGCTGTGCAGAAGCTTTTCAATTTGGTGTAGTCCCATTGGTTTGTTTCTGCTTTAGTCTTTCCTGCAATTGGGTTTGATTCATCAAAGATGTCCTTGAGGTGTAGGTGGGAAACTGTTTTACCAATGTTTTCCTCTAAGTATTTGATTGTTTCTGGTCTGTCATCTAGGTCTTTGATCCATTTGGAGTTGATTTTTGTTTCTGGTGAGATAAGTTAGTTCAATTTCATTCTTCTGCATGTTACAACCCAGTTTTCTAGCACCATTTATTGAAGAGAGCCTCCTTTTTCCATTTAATCCTTTGGGCCCCCTTATCAAATATTAGATGTCCATAGGTGTGGGGATCCATCTGGTGTATTTCAATTTAGTGAGTTTTTAAAATGTAACTTTTTTTTATTTATTACCAGCACACTGATCAGTTCTCTCACGGTGGTTTTAGGGATTGAATTTAAGATGTTTGGTGCCTCAGGCAGGAAAATCTTTTTGCATAACCATTATGCTATCTTTCTGACTGGTGTTGGAAGAAGTCTTACAGAGACCATAACCTCTAGTTGACCCACAAGTTAGTCCTCAGGAATTGGGGACTATCTTATATTTTATAGCTTCCTTGTTAGAGCTAGCACATGGACAAGAGACAATACTATTCAGATGTATAAACTCTGTAAGTGACTGAGTCTTCTTACAACCATAGGAATAGTTCTCAGAATATGGTAGACAGAGAACTACTTATTTTGTAGTAGCCATGACCTACCTCCTATGTATGTTTATTAAACTGCCATAAGCCAGTCTGTATTAGTCTGTTTCATTCTTTTCATTTTTCTTTGACCTCCTTGTTCGATGCCATTTCTAAATTTCATACCAGGGAATAACTAAGGTTTCAGATGAACAGTTGGGTTTACAATGCAGCAGAGATTCTATAATAAAAGAATACAAGAATAAAATTTAATAGTCTGTGCCCCTTTGTCAAATATTTGATGTCCATAGGTGTGGGGCCTTATTTCTGGGCTCTCAATTCTATTCCACTGGTCATTGTGTCTATTGATGTTCCAGTACCAAGCAGTTTTGATGACAATGTCCCTATAATACAGTTTGAGATCTGGGAGTGTGATGCCTCTGCTTCTGTTCTTTTTTCTCAAGAATGTTTTAGCAATTCTAGGTCTTTTCTGGTTCCAGATAAACATTTGTAGCATTTTTTCTATTCTCCTAAAAAATGTGCTTGGGATCTTGATGGGGATAGCATTAAATTTGTAGATGGCTCTGGGTAATATATTCATTTTGATGATGTTAATTCTTTCAACCCATGAACATGGAATATCTTTCCACTTCTTTGTGTCTTTTTCAATTTCTTTGAGTAGTGACTCATAATTTTCAGTATACAAGTCTTTCACTTCCTTGGTTAGGTTTACTCCTAGATATTTTATTGTTTTTGTTGCTATAGTAAAAGGAATTGATTTCTGGAGTTCAATTTCTTCTAACTTAGTGTTTGCATAGAGGAATGCCACTGACTTTTGAATGTTAATTTTATAGCCTGACATCTTACTGTATTGCCTGATGATTTCCAAAAGATTCTTGCTGGATTCCTTAGGTTTTTCCATGTATACTATCATGTCATCTGCAAATAACGAGATCTTTGACAAAGGGGCCCAGACTATTCAATGGGGAAAGCAGAGTCTCTTCAACAAATGGTGTTGGAAACAATGGGTTTAAACATGCAGAAGAATGAAACTGAATCACTGTATTTCACCAAATACAAAAGTAAATTCCAAGTGGATCAAGGATTTGGATGTTACACCACAAACTATCAAATACTTAGAGGAAAATATTGGCAGAACTCTTTTTCGCATAAGTTTTAAAAACATTTTCAATGAAACGAATCCAATTACAAAGAAGACTAAGGCAAGTATAAACCTATGGGACTACATCAAATTAAAAAGCTTCTTCATAGCAAAAGAAACCACTACCCAAACCAAAAGACCCCTCACAGAATGGGAGAAGATCTTTACATGCCATACATCAGATAAGAGTTTAATAACCAACATATATAAAGAGCTTGCCAGACTCAACAACAAGACAACAAATAACCCCATCCAAAAATAGGGGGAGGACTTGGACAGAATATTCATCACAGAAGAGATCCAAAAGGCCAAGAAACACATGAAAAAATGCTCCAAGTCTCTGATTGTCAGAGAAATGCAAATAAAGACAACAATGAGATATCACTTCACTCATGTGAGAATGTCATACATCAGAAAAGGTAACAGCAGCAAATGCTGGAGAGGGTGTGGGATCAAAGGAACCCTCCTGCACTGCTGATGGGAATGTAAATTGGTCGAACCTCTGTGGAGAACAGTCTGGAGAACTCTCAGAAGGCTAGAAATGGGCCTACCCTATGATCCTGTAATTCCTCTCCTGAGGATATATCCTAAGGAACCCAACATATCCATCTAAAAAGATCTGTGTACACATATGTTCTTGGCAGCACAATTTGTAATAGCCAAAACCTGGAAGCAACCCAGGTGTCCAACAACAGATGTGTGGTTGAGCAAGTTGTGGTATATACACACAATGTAAAAATGTATATATACTCAGCTGTAAAAAATGGTGACTTCACTGTTTTCAGCCCATCTTGGATGGACCTTGAAAAAATCATGTTGAGTGAAATAAGTCAGAAACAGAAGGATGAATATGGGATGATCTCACTCTCAGGCAGAAGTTGAAAAACAAGATCAGAAATGAAAACACAAGTAGAACCTGAAATGTAATTGGCATATCGCACCAAAGTAAAAGACTCTGGGGTGGGAGTGGGTGGGTTGGGAGAATACAGGTCCATGAAGGATGATAAATGACATAGTGGTGGTTGTATTGTTAAATGGGAAACTGGGGAATGTTATGCATGTACAAACTATTGTATTTACAGTTGAATGTAAAACATTAATCCCCCAATAAAGAAATAAATTAAAAAATATAAAAAAGAATACAATTAGCAGTAGTAATTCACAAATTATGTCTTAGTTTATAAAGAATACTCAAATGTTACTTTATCTTTGTAATAGTAATATGGACTTGTTTGTTTTGTTGTAAGGGATTAAAAATACAGGCTCAAAGAAGTGAAATTATTTTTCACTTTCATTTCAAATAGTAAATGATGATATATCTTTTACATATTTATTTATCTTCCCTTTTATTGATCTTGTTGTTTTTCATTGTTGTAGTTATTATTGTTGTTGTTATTGATGTTGTTGTTGTTGGATAGGACAGAGAAATGGAGAGAGGAGGGGAAGACAGAGAAAGGGAGAGAAAGATAGACACCTGCAGACCTGTTTCAGCTCTTGTGAAGTGACTCCCCTGCAGTTGGGGAGCCAGGGGCTCAAACCAGGATCCTTAGTCCTGTCCTTGAGCTTCGTGCCCCGTGTGCTTAACTCACTGTGCTACCACCCGACTTTCAATGATATGTTTAAGTAATTTAACTATGGTTTGTACTTCCCTAAATCCAATTTTCCATGTCTAGAATGATCTACCAACTCCCACTAGTACTCTCTGAGGACCATATTACTGGGTTTAATGATGACAATAATTAATTTAACTCTTTAAATTTATTTGCTTCATTTATTTTTTGTATATTTAATTGAACAGAGAAAAAATGAGAAGAGAGAGGGAGGGAAAGAGAAGGAGAGAGACAGAGGAACACCTGCACCACTGCTTTACCACTCATAAAATTTGGCCCCTGTAGTAGTGGGCTTGAGATTTTAACAGTCCTTATACATGGTTATGGGTGTGCTCAAGTAAGTGTGCCACCTACTGGACACCTAATGTTAAGTCTTACATATCTCCTTTAACTAAAAGGGAGCTTAACTACTAAGTAAATAAACCCAGTAAGGGGAAAACTCACTGCATGGTGACAACCTACAATAAATGTTACAAAAATTTAATGCTACAGCTGATCAGAATTGTAAAAGATTTTACAAGCCATATAGTTAGAAACAGTTACAAAAAGTCAAATAAAAGGTGATTATTATAATGCACTGAGAAAAATACTGTTGTTATATACTGTATCTCAAAAGAATTTCTATAAAAATATAGCTTTCATTTACCCTAAAGAGGGTAATAATATTGCATTATATAAATAAATTAAAGGTTATTTTTTGAAAAGAGAGATGGATTTTTTTAAAAGTATGATGGTGACATTTATAATAAATATATAAATGCATAATGTACATTAGTATTTTATAATTTGAGCTACAAACCTTAATTTTCACTTACCATAAGTAAAAATAATATATATTCTGAAAGTTCTTAACTTCCTAATATCTTTACAGTCTAAGATTACTTTTTTAATTTTTGAACTATCTTTATTTATTTGTTGGATAGAGACAGCCAGAAATCAAGAGGGAAGGGGTAGATAGGGAAAGAGACACCTGCAGACCTGCTTCACCACTTGTGAATCTTTCCTCCTGCAGGTGGGGACTGGGGGCTCAAACCTGGGTCCTGTGCACTGTAAATGTATACTTAATCAGGTGTACCACCACTCAGCCCCTCACTCTAAGATTCTCATCTTCTCTATTTATTACAATTTGGTTCCTAATGTTTATCTTATCTTATCTTATCACCTTTCAACCATGAAGTTGCAGATGGCGCTGATTCTATCCTGAACTCCCTGGGAAGCTGATCTTACTAAGGTGTCCTGAAATCTCACCTCTCCAGAGTACTACCCCTTAGGGAAAGATGGAAATGGACTGGGGGTATGTCAATACCTAATCCATCAGAGAAGCAGTTACAGAATCCAGAACTCCTACCTCTGAATGCAGAAAGTTCTGGTCCCTTCTCCCAGACAAAGAGAAATGTTAGGGGAAGATGACCATAAGGCTTGGATCTCCAATTAGATCAGGACCCAGAGAGAGAAAAAAAGGACAATCAGAAGTAGTAATAGCTTTAGGTTGACTTAGGAAAGTGGGCAAAATATTTAAAGAAATAATAATCAACCTATATCTGTGACCATGGGAGAACTATTTTAGTTTCTGGTGGAGGAAGTGCGGCTATAGAACTCTTGTAGTGGGAATGGTGTAGAATCATATGCTTGTTATCTTATAAAGTTGTAAATCAATAGTAAATTCCTAATAAAAAAGACCTAAAGAGATTCACTGATAGAAATGAAAATGAAATTTATCAATTATTACCCAGATAATTTTAAAGGATTTACCTAGCAGTTTAATGTAACAAACTAGTTTTATACTAATTTATGTCTATTATTAATTTAACTTTTCTCTCATTGTTCATATTAACTCTGGATTTTTATTTTGTATGTTTCTCTTAACCATTACTTCTTATTATATAAGATAGATTCAAACCAACAAGTGCATAAATTCTTGCCTAAGAATAGGCCATGGTAAAATGTAATATTTACAGAAAAAAATCTTTAAATTTCAGAAATTTTTTTTTTACAAATAGTTTGTAAGCCTTTTATTCTATAAACTGTAAATCACACCTTAGGGAAATAAAAAGGGGGCATTAAATAAAGATATGTAGCATGTGTACAGAATAAAAGACTCAAGAAAGTTAAAATGCCAATTATCCTAAAACTGCCTAATAAAAAACTCAACAAACATTTCCATGAAAATGGAGAAGTTACTAAGATTTACATGGAAATACAAAGACTCTAGGATAAGCAAAATAACCATGATGACATAGAGCACAGAGGACTTATCTGATCAGATTTTTTCACTTAGAAGAAGATATCAAAAAATCTATATTAATTAAACTAAGGAGAGATTTTAATTTAGTACTACACATACTGCATTCTATAATAAAAAATCATAGAGAAGGTTGAAAAATAATAGCAGGTAAGAAAGAGAGAGAGAGAGAAAGAAAGAATGAAAGAAAAGAAAAAAGAAAAAGAAAGAAAGAAATAGAACTGCTGGAAATAAATAGTGCAGCTGTATAGTTGCCAAGCCCAGTGGTAACCCTGGTGGCAAGAAAAGAAAGATAATAAAAGAAAGGAAAGGAAAATAAAGTAAAATAAAATATTGATTTAACATTTTCAGATGAGATTCAGTTCCTTTAATGATTTTATAATATACTCTCCATATGCCACACACTATACATTGTGTGTATAAGTTAAAATTCTACTGAAATAGCTGGAAAAGATACACACACAAAGGATGCACTATCATAAACATAAGGCTTGAAAATAGGGCTGTAGATGTGATGTTGGAGAAAGGAACAGGGAACTCATAAACATCTTAAGGTAGAAGTCTTGTGTGGCCATGGTAGAGGAGAGAGAAAAAAGAAACAAAACTGTCTTCTGTACAAGGAATAAGGTTGAATTATCTGCATTAACCAAGTCAGGTTTGTTTCCATAAAAAAATTCAACAACAAAACTGAAGAGGGACACATCTTTTAATACTCTTATTTTATACGTACTGAAGGCATAGAGTGATATTATCAACAAAATGAATTTAGATTTTAAAAAGAAAGCAGATTTACTTGCCTAAAGTCCTAAAGGCCCTGGGGTTCAGTCCCTGGCAGCACCATAAATCACAGTTGAGTGGAGCTCTGGTCTCTCTCTCTCTCTTGCAAATAAATAAGTAGATCTGCATATATATATATATATATATATATATATATATATATATATATATATATATGAAAAATTGGTTGTGAGCACATTTGTTGCTTGGTGTCAGGTTTTGGGGTTAGATTGTTGAAAATTATCCATAACTTAATGCAAACTTTAAAATCACCAAAGTAATAACCACTCTCATTCATGTGAGAGGCCCAAGTAACTTTTTTTTTCCCCTATAATTTTCCTGAATGGATCAAGTAATTCAGACAATCCCAGTGAAGCCTAATTAGGATGCACTCTTAAATTTATCTAAGGGAAAATGTGTTCAGAGTTAATGAGCCATTGTAGGAAAAATAGACCTAGCCTTAAGCAATATCTGCAAGAAGAGAACATTTTAGCAGCCAAATTCAAAGACTCTACAGTGTCTCTGTTTAGAATAGTTTTTTTTAAAGTTTCACTTAAACCAAATTTCACTTGAAAGTAGTAAAAATGTTTCTATTTAAGAAACAGACAGGTGATATTTGTCTATGAAAAGCCAATGACATTCTTCGCGTTAGTAATAAATTCCTCAAAATATTCAAAGATTTAATTACACCCTGTAGCAACTGAAAATAAGATCGTGTTGATAACAGAAAACATCTTTTGTACTTGTGTTACACGTATTTATTTTGTTCAAAGAAAAAATACAATTTTACATAAGATGTTACATAAATAGAATAGTGTGTTTTGACTAATATTAGCTGACTCTGAGAATTTTAAATACATTTTAATATTGATTTACTTAGTAACATCTTAATTGTGAGGCACAGCTCTCAGTCATGTGTCTCTGGTGAGGTTAATCTTAGCAGATGTACTACCTTTGGTCACAGGACCTCCTAGCAGAATTAAGTCCAGATCTGCCCACAGTGGAGACTTGCTTGTTAGCAAGCATTTATTAATGTCTTCCATCAATCACTTCTTCCTCACTTCTTTACCACTGTTTCCTGGAATCACCACCATATTCGCCATATTCGCTTAACCCATTACGCTACCACCAGACACCCTCCTTCTAACTCTTGTTAACTCTTTGTGAGGTGAAATCTTATAGTGGTTTTGGTTTGCATCTTTTTTTGTGATAGAACCATACAATACATTTTCAACTGAATATATAGCAAAAATTACTATATTTTCTACCTATTTTTAAAATTGTGTTGCAATTTTGGGTTCTTTTTGAGTGTGTCATATAACTTAAGCAAAAGATTAAAATATATGACATCAGGGGCCACGGGGTAGCACATTTGGTTAAGTGTTCATATTACAGTATGCAAGCTACAGGTTCAAGGCCTTGGTCCCCACCTGCAAAGAGAAAGCTTCACAAGTGGTGGAGCAGGGCTTCAAGTATCCCTCTTTCTTTCTTTCTTTCTTTCTTTCTTTCTTTCTTTCTTTATCTCTCTCTCTCTCTTCCCTTTCCTTCCAAATGTATCTCTATCCAATAATAAATAAATATTTTAAAATATATATGACATTAGACCAAATTATTTATACATAGGATTATTCCAGTAAAGTATATATATATATTTGTAAATAACTTCTCCCATTAATGAGGCTATCTCAATAGTTTCTTTTACTTTATAGAAAAGTTTTCAAGTTAAATGTTACCACATGTTTATCTTATTTTTGATTATTTTTGTTGTTGGAGACAAATCTGCAATAAGGTCTTAAGATAATGACATTGAATACATCATCTCTGTTTTATTCTATGTATTTTAAGGCTTTAATTTTATACAGATCTTCAACCCATTTTCAATTATGTTGAGTATTTATCATAAGACAGTAGTCTTTTTTTTCTTTTGTATATGACTATATTCAGTTTTCACAGGAATATTTATTGAAGAAGTTGTTCTTTGCTGACTGTTCTCAGCTCTATTTATATGAGTTAGTTGTCCAGAGATGCACAATTTTGTTTGGCAGCTTTCAATTCCATTGAGTCGATTTTTGCTTACTTTTATTCCAGGGATATGTTATTTTGCTTATTTACCCTGGGGTTTGGTATTAGGATGTGGCACAAGTCCTACATCCTAGTAGTCTTCTTTCTTTTTTTTTTTTTTTCTTTTATTAAATAATGAGACAGAAAGGAATAGAGAGATGGAGAGTGATGCAGCAAAAAAGGCATTTGAAGCATAGCTCTACCTCTCAAGAAGCTTCTCCCTGCAGATAAGTGACGGGCGTGGGGAAACCCTTTGAATGTTGGTCCTAGTACATGGTAATGTGCTGGGGGGGGGGGGGCTAGAAAGTTTGTTACCACCTAGTTCCCAGAAGATGGCGGACTGAGAAGCTGCTAGTGGCTTGAGCTCTGACCACATCTCCTGGAAATGGTAGGATTTTCTGTCTTTAGTAGGCCAGTCAATAAGGGGTCCTAGCGGTGACACCAAGGAGGTGACTATAACTTAATTTGGGTTAAAAAATAGAGTAGAAAGAAAGGAAATAAATTTTTTTTCTTTTAAATTATTATTCTCAAAGCGCACCTCCTCCCCCTCCACCCCATAACCAGTCCCTGGGGACTGGCTCCTAGCAGGCTCCCCTGCTGAGCTTCTTTCTTTACCAAGATTCCTGTCCCACCAGGGAGTATCATTCATTCTAAGTCTATTCCCTTCTGAAACCTCTGGACTTTTTTCTTTCTAAGTAGCCAACCAGCTGCCTCTGCACAACAGCTCCCCTCCCTCCCCCCCCATAGCTAATTAAATAATAAAAAATAAATAAATAAAAAACTCCTTTCACCACTTTTTATTACTGTTCTTTTTCTTATCTTTTTCTTTAGTCTCTCTCTCTTTTTTTTTTCTCATTCTTGTCATCCTTTCTTCCTTAATCCTACAGCTTTCTGAATTCACTGATAGATGTTTGGGAATTATTTAGGGGAAGAAACCTGACTGAGAGTGGACTCTCTCTGCGAGTATCTCTGCTCAACTTCCCTTCCTCCTTTAGCTAAACCTAGAATATACAGTGGATAGTAGATTTGCATAACTGTCTATTTCTGCTATCCTTGTTTAGTCCTGAGGGTGTTTTTTTTCTTTTTTTTCTTCTTTCTTTCTTAACAATCAGCTGCCTCTGCTCAGGAGGCTAGAGGCAATCTGGGATAGGGTGTTTTACCCTGCTCTATTTTATTATCAATATTATATAAAGGCCTATATATTCCCACCCCCCCTTAGGTTGATCAGAATTAACTCTTAGGGTATCTTTCATTGCTAGGGTAGTGGGCATCTTATCTATTGTGAGAGGAACTTGTCTCGTTACTCCTACTTCCTCTACAGACTCTACCCTTCTTCCTCCTCCTAGCTAATTAAAAAAATAATAATAATATAATAATAAAATAAAAAATAAAGTAATCAATCAATTAAAAAAAACTTTCCTTTCACTGCTCTTTAATTACAGCTCTTTTTCTTATCTTTTCTCTCTCTTGTTTCTCTCTCTCTTTTTTTTTTTATCTTGTCATACACTTCTTCCTTTCTTCTTCTTGCAGTGAGTACCCCCCTAACACTTCCTCTCCACTATTCCAAGCTTTGGGTCCATGATTGCTCAATAATTTGTTTGGCTTTGTATGTTAACTCTCTTTTCAGCCACCAGGTTCCAGATGCCATCAGGTTGCCGGCCAGGCTTCCATGGACTGAAGACCCCACCAATGTGTCCTGGAGCTCAGCTTCCCCAGAGACACACCCTACTAGGGAAAGAGAGAGGCAGACTGGGAGTATGGACCGACCAGTCAACGCCCATGTTCAGCGGGGAAGCAATTACAGAAGCCAGACCTTCTACCTTCTACAACCCACAATGACCCTGGGTCCATGCTCCCAGGGGGATAGAGAGAGGGGAAGCTATCAGGGAAGGGGGTGGGATATGGAGATTGGGTGGTGGGAATTGTGTGGAGTTGTACCCTTCCTACCCTATGGTTTTGTTAATTTATCCTTTCTTAAATAAATTTAAAAAAGAAAGAAAGTTTGTTACCACCTAGTTCTTCACATTGTTTTAGGTTAGTGTGCCTTTGAAGTATAGTTTCAAGTCAGAAAGCAAAAGACTTGCATTTTGTTGTTGTTATTTTCTTTCTTAGGATTTTTTTTTTTAACAATTCAAAGTCATTTGAGGCTCCTTATAATTTTTAGGATTCTTTATTCTGTTTTGGTAAAAATACCACTGGGGGGGAGCGAAGATGAGGACTTGGAGGCAGCTGCTGGCATGAACTCCAACAAGCAGTGGCTTGTGACCTAGGATTTGTTGGACAGAGTAGGATACTGGGCCTTCAGCAGGAGGGTGAATAAGGGGTCCTAAGTGTGACACCAAGGAGGGGTACGATAGCTCAGTGTTGGGTTAGAAAAAGGAGGAAAAAGAAAGGAAATCTTTTGATTATTTATGAAGTTAAACCTGCCCCTCCACCCCAGAACCAGACCCCAGGGGCTAGACAGATGCTCCTAGCAGGCTTCCCACTGAGCTACTTTCCTTACAAAGATTCCTGGCTCACCAGGTGTGTCATTCCAATCCTTTTCTTTTTTGATTTCCTTCTTTTTAAAAAAATATTTATTTATTTATTCCCTTTTGTTGCCCTTGTTGTTTTATTGTTGTTATTATTGATGTCATTGTTGTTGGATAGGACAGAGAGAAATGGAGAATGAGGGGAAGACAGGGAAGGAGAGATAAGGAGAGAAACCTACAGACCTGCTTCACCAGCTGTGAAGTGACTCCCCTGCAGGTGGGGAGCCAGGGGCTGGAACCAGAATTCTTACACCAGTCCTTGTGCTTTGCGACACCTGTACTTAGCCCACTGCTCTACTGCCTGACTTCCTGTTTTTTGTTTGTTTGTTTGTTTGTTTGTTTGTTTGTTTTATTAAGTGGCTGGAGCTCTATTTGAGTGACAAAATATCTAACTAATCATAGACTCACCCTTGCCTGGGAAAGACTACCGGGAAGGTTTTATTTATTTTTTTTTTGAAACTTCTTACAATGGGCTGTCTTTGTTCAGGTTGCCTGAGCCAATCTGGAGCCATCAAAGCTGAAGACTGACTGACTGTTAGGATTTTTACTCAATTCTATTTTATGATTATTATAATATATATGCATGTCCCTTTTCCACCATACTTCTTCAGGTTGACCAAAATTAACTGTTACTGTTTTTTCTATTGCTAGGGGACTGGGTTCCCTATCCACTGTGAGAGAAACTTGTTTCATTTTACCTCTTCCCTCCACTCTCCCTTCTCCCCTTTTCATAGCTAATTTTTTTTTAAATCCTCTTTCCTTTCACTGCTCTTTTTTTTCTTGTCTTCTTTTCTTCCTCCCTCCTTCTTCTACTTTCTCAATTCACTGAAACTCATTTGTGAATTATTTGGGGGAAGAAATATCACTCAGAGTGGATTGTTTGTCTCTCTTCTCTAGTTCCCTTCTCTTCTTGCTATTCACAGAATTTACAATGGACAGTAGATTTCCATAATTGTCTATTTTTGATTTCCTTTTTTTCCTTTCTCTTTCTTTGTCTTTTGGATTTGGTTGCTATTTTTTCTTGGAATGGAGGCATTGTTTGGCTAACTGGTATTGGTTGAACTGGCTCAATCTTTGCTTCAGTTACTATTGCTATAATTTTGAGATTGGTAACTGGAAAAGAGAAATTTCCCATGAGTGGTCATCCCACTTCCGTTTATCTTGTCCATCTCCAAAACTCTCTCCCTTTACACTGTCTGAACTTGGAAGACGCTTTGAAGAGGGTTAAACCAGGAATGGCTGCTGGCTATGATAACATCACCCCAGAACTCATCCTTAAGTTGGGCCCCGCGGCAAAGAAGTGGCTCACTACATTCCTGTCCCACATCTTGGAATCCAAATCTATGCCCAAAATTTAGCGTTGTGCGAAGATAATAGCAGTGTTGAAACCAAAGAAAGACCCAACACTGGCCGCCAGCTATAGACCAATTTCTCTCCTCTCTGTGTGTTACAAACTCCTTGAGAGGCTGCTTCTGTCACGTATTTCTCCTCTTACAGAGAAATTCCTATCACCCACACAAGCTGGCTTCTGCCCAGGAAGATCTACCTGCAAACAAGTCCTGGCCCTCTCAACTTACATTGAAAATGGATTCCAGAAGAATTTAAAGATGGGTGCTGTCGTTGTTGATCTCACAGCAGCCTATGACACGGTCTGGCACCGTGGTCTCCTAGTCAAGATCTCAAGATGCCTGCCTCCATGGGTGGCCAACACTATATCGTTTCTTCGCTAAAACAGAAGATTCCGGGTGCATCTGGGTGACAAGTCTATCAGATGGAGACTTGTCTCAAGTGGCCTCCCCCAGGGCTCTGTTCTGGCTCCTACGCTATTTAATATTTACATCAATGACCTTCCAGAAACTTCTTCAAGGAAGTTCATCTATGCCAATGACATCTGCTGTGCAACTCAGGCATCCAAGTTCGACATCCTCGAGGAAACACTCACGAAAGACATGTCTCTGATATCTGATTACTATAAAAAATGGCGACTAATCCCTAGCACTGCAAAAACGGTATCATCTGTTTTCCATCTACACCATGCCTCGGCCTCGTGTGAGCTTAATGTGCAGCTTGACGATACAAGAATCCGGCATGAAGCCCAGCCAGTCTATCTTGGCATTACTCTCGATTGCATTCTGTCATTTCATGAACATCTCATAAAAACTGCAGCAAAGGCGGGCGCAAGCAATAACATCCTTGCAAGACTGGCCAGCTCCTCATGGGGCGCGAGTGCTTCCACACTGCGATCATCATCTCTAGCATTATGCTATTCCACTGCAGAATACTGTGACCCAGTATGGTTCCATAGCCCCCATGTCCATTTGGTCGATTCCAAATTATATTCCTCCATGAGGATAATTTCTGGAACCATCCGTTCCAGCCCGGTTCCATGGTTGCCAGTTCTTAGCAACATCGCCCCACCAGATATTTGTCAGGATGCAGCATCATCTGAGTTCATTTCCCAGGTCTACGCTTGACCGGACCTGCCAATATACGCGGATATCTTCGCCCACCCTGTCCAACACTTGATGTCTCGTCATCCAATCTGGTCTCCTACACCTACACTGAACTTCTCTGTTCCAGACTCTTGGAAACAGAGTTGGCAGTCAGCTGAGGTAAAGAACAAACACCTCATCACAGACCCCTGCGAGCGTCAACCCAGCTTTGACCTAGCACGTTATGATTGGGCCCTCCTCAATCACTATCGAACAGGCCATGGCCCGTGCGCCGCTATGTTCCATCGCTGGGGAGCCAGAGACGACCAGAACTGCCCCTGCGGCTACAGACAGACTATGACCCACATAGTCAACGACTGCCACCTCTCCAGATTCAAAGGAAGTCTCGAAACTTTACATCAGGCTCAACCTGATGCTGTTGACTGGCTACAGAAGGGCAAACGCTAGAAGAAGAAGAGGGATCAAAACTTTCTCAGATAGACAACAGTTAAATGACAGAACCATCACCAAGCCTGCCCTAAAAGAGGTTCAAAAAGACCTCTGATAAACAAGAATATCACTATAATACTTGTCATATATCAGAGCAAATAAAAAAAATGTTGAATAATGGCACTGCAATACATTCAATCCATAATATCAATAAATGTCAATGGCTTAAATCCACCCATTAAAAGGCACAGAGTTGGTGGATGGATCAGAAAACACCACCCAACCATATGCTGCTTGCAAGCATACCATCTGACCCAACAAGACAAACATAGACTTAATGTGAAAGGATGGAAAACTATCATATAGGCTAATGGACCACAAAAAAAAAAAAAAAAAGGCAGGAACAGCTATACTCATCTCTGTTACAATAGACTTTAAATAAAATGAAGTAATAAAAGATAGGGAAGGCCATTACATATTGATTAGAGGATCAATCAACCAAGAAGATTTAACAGTTATTAACATCTATGAACCCAATGAGAGACCATCTGAATACATCAAACACCTACTGAAAGAACTACAAAAATACATCAATGGTAATACAATAGTGAGAGACTTTAACAACCCACTCTCACTTAGACAGATCAACGAAGCAGATAATCAACAAAGAAACAAGAGAATTAAATGAAGAGATGGATGGACTAGATGTCCTGGACATTTTCAGAGTTCTTCATCCAAAAAAACTGGAATACACATTCTTTCAAATCCACACAGCAAATACTCAAGGATAAACCACATGTTAGGTGACAAAGACAGCATCAACAAATTCAAGATTATTGAAATCATTCCAAGTATCTTCTGAGACCACAGTGGAGTAAAGCTAACATTTAAGAACAAACAGAAAAGTATTAAAAGACACAGAATTTGGAAACAAAACAACATACTGCTTAAGAACCACTGGGTCAGAGAGATACTCAAAAATAAAATTCAAATGTTCCTGGAAACAAATGAAAATGAAGACACAAGCTATCAAAATATTTGGGAAACTGAGAGGGAAACCCATAGCCATAAATCACATATTAAAAAATAAGAAAAATCTCAAATAAATGACCTTACTGCACACCTCAAGGACTTAGAGGAAGAGGAACAAAGGAACCCTAAAGTAACCAGGACAGAAATCACCTAAATGTACAAATCACAGACAAAAAAATGGAAACAGTTATTAAGAATTTCCCCAACAACAAAAGTCCCAGAACAGATGGCAACACAAATAAATTCTGCAAAACCTTCAGGAAACAGTTAATACCTATATTTCTAAAGCTTTTCCACAAGATTGAAGAACCAGGAACACTCCCTTCTGCCTTCTATGAAGCCAACATCACCCTGATACCAAAAGCACATAGGGACACAACAAAAAAGAAAAACTACAGACCAATATCTCTGATGAACATAGATGCCAAAATATTAAACAAGATCTTTCCCAACCTTATACAGAAGTATACCAAAGAGATTGTTCATCCCAACCAAGTGGGATTTATCCCAAGAACAGAATTGAAATCCCAGAACTAATCCCCCATACATATGTACATCTAATCTTTGAAAAGGGGGGCCAAAGTATTAAATAGAGGAAGGAGGCTCTCTTCAATAAATGGTGCTGGAAAAACTGGGTTGAAACATGCAGAAGAATGAAACCGAACCACCTTATCTCACCAGAAAAAAAAAAAAATCAACTCCAGATTGATCAAAGACATGGATCTTAGACCAGAAACTATCAAATACCTAGAGGAAAACATTGGTGGAACACTTTCCCACCTAAACTTTAAGGACATCTTTGATGAAACAAACTCAATTGCAAGGAAGACTAAAGCAGAAACAAACCAATGAAATTATACCAAATTGAAAAGCTTCTGCACAGTCAGAGAAATTATTACACAAAGAGACCCCTCACAGAATGGGAGAAGATCTTCACATGCCATACATCAGACAAGAGACTAATCACCAAAATATACAAAGAGCTCAGTAAACTTAGCACCAAAAAAAGCAAATGACCCCATCCAAAAATGGGCAGAGGATATGAACAAAACATTCACTACAGAGGAGATCCAAAGGGCTAACAAATATGAAAAATTGCTCCAGATCATTGATTGTCAGAGAAATGCAAGTAAAGACAAATTTGAGATACCACCTCACCCCTGTGAGAATGGCATACATCAAAAAGGACAGCAGCAACAATTGCTGGAGAGGCTGTGGGGACAGAGGAACCCTACTGTGCTGCTGGTGGTGATGTAAATTGGTCCAGCCTCTCTGGAGAGCAGTCTGGAGAACTCTTACAAGGCTATACATGGACCTTCCATATGATCTAGTAATTTCTTTCCTAGGGATATACCCCAAGGACTCCATAACACCCAACCAAAAAGAGGTGTGTACTCCTATGTTCACAGCAGCACAATTTGTAGTAGCTAAAACCTGGAAGCAACCCAGGTGCCCAACAGATGAGTGGCTGAGAAAGCTGTAGTATATATACACAATGGAATATAACACAGCTATTAACAATGAACCTACCTTCTCTGACCCATTTTGGATGTATCTAGAAGGAATTATGTTAATTGAGCTAAGTCAGAAAGATAAAGAGTAGTATGGAATGATCCCACTCATAAACAGAAGTTGAGAAAAAATAATAGAAAGGGAAACTCAAAGCAGGATCTGACTAAATTTGTAGTAGGGCACCAAAGTAAAAACCCTGAGTTGAGGGTGAGGGTGAATGTTAAACTTCATGGGGTGGGCGGGGGTATGGGACACAGTCTTTTGGTGGTAGGAAAGGTGTTTATGTAAGCTCCTATTAATTTGTAGTCATACAAATCACTATTTAAGTAATATGAGAGGGAAAAAACTCATTGACTGTCTCAAACTTTTTAAAGCACAGACAGTATTTTTAATACATAGGCTGATTCTTTCATATGTAGACACTCTAAAAAGTATAGTCCAGGGAGAACAGAAGCAATTGGTTGCATAGCTATATACAAATAATATCAAAGGACATAAAATGTGGTGATGGTGTGTATGATACAGCAAATCCTAACAAAGGGTTGTTTCAAAGTTAACCCAATTGCCAAACAATGTGATTATAGCAATATCTAGCTATAATCTTCTTAAACCCTATTTTCTCCCAGTCCTGGAACATCTGGGGTGGGGCTCACTTTCCTGCATACTTCTCTCAAGTCATACCAAATGATACTGCATCCACCGATCCTAACCTAATCAATGCAATGAATACTATCTCATCATGCTTCACTTCAGACTGTGTCCAGAGATGTCAGACACGGAATGCCAACCCTTCACCCTCATTACTTGGGTGAGACCTTTCCTTTCATGGTATTCTTTAATTCTATTCCAGAAAGTTCACTTCCTAACAAAGTCGCAAAACCTAGATATAGACCAGGTCCTGTAAGAGATGTATCTATAAATTAGAGAAAAATATACACCTGAAATAAAAAATACACAAACAACTAGGGCAATGAAAGGGAATAAATAAATAAATAAATAAATAAATAAATATTTAAAAAGCAAGGGCAACAAAAGGGAATAAATAAATATCAAAAAAAAAAAAACCACACTAGTCTGTAGTGAGTCAGTAGCAAGTTCAGAATGAAATAGTGAAATAGTGTCTACTTAGACTTAGATACCCTCCTCACCTACTTCCTATTACAGTTCTGTCACTCACTCCAAAGCTAAGCTTATCAAAGCAAGGACTGCAAAAGCTGAATAAGGGCAAGAGACCGGCATACTTTAATGACGACTCTTTAGTCATTCCACCAGCTGGGGCCCTAATCGGGAAGTCCTGAGATTCCCAAACAGACTTGATGGGCCTAGACCTCGAATAAATCCCTATCTCCATTGTTACCAGTCATTTCTATCAGGAACAACAAAAGAGACCACTTTTTGGGCCCACATAGGACCTTGAATCAACAACAGTAGAGAATGTACCATCCTCTGAAGGCAGAATGTACAACATACTCTATGCTACACCTGAGGAAGATAGGCCAATACTGGGGCAGCATAGAATGTTCCTACTCATGACCACAGAATATGAGCTCAGATCTAGATAGTTTCAGAGTTCACAAAGGCTCCTAAGCTAATTATGGGCCCCAGATTACATTAAATCAATGGGGTTTATAGTCAATAATACTTATACCCCTTTCCCCTTATTAGGGAGCTACTCTCTTCCCTGATCCAGCTTTCTGGTCCTTTTTCCAGCCATGACATCATCTCCCCAGAAAATAACTTGGCTCCACCTGCATATCAGATTTTCAGGCTCAGGGGCAAAAAGAAAAAGAAAAAGAAAAAAACTAGTATTGCCACAGGCCCTTTGGAATATAACTAAAATATGCCTACTAGTTATCTACAAAATGGAGGACCCCCCAACTCTTCTTCTGCACTATTCCAGTCTTTAGGTCCATGATTGGTCAACAACTTGTTTGGCTTTGGATGTTAACTCTCTTGTCAACCACCAGGTTCCAGATGCTAGCATGATGCTGACCAGACTTCCCTGGACAGACAACCCCACCAGTGTGTCCTGCAACTCTGCTTCCCCAGAGTCCTGCCCTGTCAATGCCCATGTTCAGTGGGGAAGCAATTACAGAAGCCAGACTTTCAACCTTCTACATCCCATAAGGACCTTGGGTCCATATTCCCAGAGGGTTAAAGAATAGGAAAGCTATCAGGGGAGGGGATGTGATACAGAGTTCTGGTGGTGGGAATTGTGTGAAGTTGTACTCCTCTTATCTTATGGTTTAGTCAATGTTTCCTTTTTATAAATAAAAAATTTTAAAAAGAAACCACTGCAATCTTAGCAAAGCATGCGTTGAATCTTTACATTAATGTATAGAGAATAACCATTTTGACAATATGGATTTTTCTAATAGGTGTGCCCTGAATATCTTAGCATCTTTTTATGTCTTCTTCCATTTATTTTGACAGTGTTATGGTTTTTAGAATACAAGTCTGTCACTTCCTTGGTTAAATTTATTGTTGGCATTTTATTCTTCTTGATACAACTGTAAAAGAAACAGCTTTTATTTATTTTTTGTCAACTGTTGTTTGGGTATAGTGATAGATCATAACTTGTGTATAGAGTTACAGAAGGCATTTGTATATTGCTTTTGTAGCCTCCAATTTTACTGTGTTTCTTTTTTTATATTTTTAAAAAGTCTTTTGTTGATAGTATTATATCTTTTTTTGCAATCTGAATACTTTTTGTCTTTCTTCTTCATGGCTGAATTATGTGACCAATAGTTTCAGTAATATGTTTAATAATAATGTTAAGAGTAAACATCTTTGTTTTGCTGTTAATCTTAGAGGAAAAAACTGAATTTTTTTCTCTAAGTATGATATTACCTACAGTTTTATTAAGTTCATTATTTTGGGAGGAAATACTGAATTACAGTATAGCTGTTGACACATGGGAACAATTTTTGGTAGCGGTTTTTATGCTGTGCAGAAGCTTCCCAGTTTGATGCAGTCCCACTGATTTATTTCTATTTTTGTTTTTCTTGCAGTTGGATTTGAGTCATCAAAGATTTTTTTAAAAATTACATAAAAAAGAGTTCAGCCAATGATTTTCTCTAAATATTTGATGGCTTCTGGCTTAACATCCAAATCTTTGATCCATCTGGAGTTTACTCTTGTGTGTGGTGAAATGTAGTAATCCAATTTGATTCTGCATGCTTCAACTCAGTTTTCAAAACACCATTTCTTTGATAGATAGGCCTTTCTCAATTTAATATTTTGGGCCTCTTTGTCAAAAATTAGTGAGAAGAATAAGAATTACAGAAAAATAATCCCATTTACTATAGCAGCAAGAATAATAATGTATCTAGGAATAAGCCTAATAAAAGAAGTGAAAATGTATATACTGAAAATTGAGTCATTATTCAAGGAAATAGAAAAAAAAATCAGAATAAATGTAACGGTATACTATGTTCATGAATTAAGAGAATAAGCATACCCAAATGGATATTCAACCCAGAGTCACTTACAGATTTAATAATACCTCCATCAAAAGAGTCCCAAATTTCTTTAAGAGAATACAATAAAAAAAAAAAACTTATCTGGAATCAGAAAATACTTAGACTTGCCAAAGATATTTTGAGGGGAAAAAATAACAAGTCTAGAAATGCATGCTCTCAGATCTCAAACTACATTATAGGAATATTAACCATACTAATTCATAAGTATGAGAAGTACAAATGAGAACTTTCTTCTGTCTTAATCCTTTTACCATCTTAATCCTATTTTACCATCTATTCCTAAGTACAGCTATGTCTCCGGTTTAGAATAACATAAGTTTTCCCAAGGATTGTTCACCTTTTTTCTTAGTTACTCAGATCTGAGATCCCATTTAGTTTCTCTATGCTGCTTTAGAAATAACAATTCAGCAGACTATCTATGTTCACTCTCTATCCTAGCAGGAAAAAGAAGCCTACTTACAGAACAAAACTTTTATTAGCTCCAGACATTGAAAATTTATTGATTTGCTTCTAACATTTCATCTTGTCCTTCATTTCCCAAAACCCTTGTACCTGAACCTAGCTGGTCCAATCTGATCAGTGAAAGTTAGCAAATGTTCTATGAAGTGTCTACAAACCCTCTTACCTTCCCAACATATGACTTGTCAACATTTTATTCTTCTCTACTCTACTATAGTTTTGATTCCCAGAAATGTTGTAACTATTGTGCAATTAAGAGGAAGGAAGCCAGAAGAAATATAGAACACAACCATGATTTCACTGGGTTCCTGGACTCTTAACAAACTCTGACCTACCTATAGATGCTTGCTCAGGAAGTAAGTTTGCCAATTGTTGCTTCTGTAGATTACCAGAAAATAAATAGCTTTTTATTTTATGCATTAGCTTTCTAAAGAAAAAAATCTTTAGGAAAAACATATGTATTATAAATGAGACTTTAAATAAATCCTTGTAGTAAAATATAGTGTAGATTACTTCAAGGGTATGGCCATGGAGTAACTGACTGAAAAATCATGCACAGAAACAACCAGATAAAGAAAAGTCAACCTGAATGTTACAACTTTGTGACTGCAAAGTTTGAAGAAAATTTCAGACCCGTGGTCCCACCTGCAGGGGGAAAACTTCACAAGTGGTGAAACAGGGCTGCAGGTGTCTGTATCTTTCCTTTTCTCTCTCCCTCCCCTCTAATTTTTTCTCTCTATATCCAATAATAAAAATAAATACAAATTTTAAAATATAAATTAAAAAATAAAATAAAATAAAGATCACTGCCTAAGCCCACACAAGTGAAGACAAAAGACATCACCCCTGCCTCATCACACACCCCAGGAGGATATATACATATAATAAATAAGAAAAACATAGATACAATATCACCTGCTAGTTGAACAGCAGATACCAAATTTAAACATATTAGGAAAGTACCAAAATATTGACAAATTGTCATAGTTTGAGTCCAGAAAACTTATTATAAAAGCAATTCAAGATTCCACCCATAACATACAAACAAATATTCATGATGTTAAAGAGCATTTTACCAAATGCCTACAAAATTTGTAAAGAGAACTTCAATGGAGACACATGAAATCAAGGGGCTTTTGGAGGAATTAGAGCTTATATTAGAGGTCTTATAAATAGAATAATTCATTTAGAGGACAGAGTATCAGGGCTAAAAGATAAAACTATCAAGCTTTCTTGAGTGTGAGGCTATTGAAGCTGAAAGACTCATGAAAAATGAAGCAATTCTGAGTGAAGTAGCAGGTTCTGTTTTTAAAAAAAAGGAGAGAAGAGAATTATTGGAATTCCTATAGATGAAGAAAATGAGATAGGATACATAATATTCAGAGAAGCCATAGAGAAAAACTTCCATACCTGGGAAATGCTAAAAACATAAGCATAAAGAAAGCTAAAAGAACATGCAGGGCTTAGAACTCAAAATTGCCCACACCATACTACATCATAGTCAACTATCCAGAAACAGAAAGAAAGAGAAGCTAATGCAGGCTACTAGGGAAAAAAAGTTGTTTTTTTTTTTTTTTTAATATACAAAGGTAGAAACTTCAGCCTATCTCCAGATTTCTCACCATAAATACCAGAATCAAGAGGAAAATTAAATGAAATATCCACTGCACTAAAGCATAAATATTACCAGCCACAAGTACTCCATCCTTCCAAGTTATCTTTCAAGTATGGATAAGATATTAAAACCATCTCAAACATACAGAGATCGAAGGAATTTATCATCAACCCTGCCTTGCAAGCACTTCTAAAAAGAGTCCTACATGAAAAGAAGCAAACATACTCCGACTCTAAATGAGTTCATCAGTAGCAAAGTAAAATTGGAAACACAAATAACAGCAACAACAGAAGTAAATTCATTGGAAATATGAAGACAAAATGGATAGAGTAATATGAAAATTGTGGATGAACCAAGACCAAATATCAAAAGGCCAAATACTAGACCAGAAACTAAAATCCCACTCTTTGTCTAACCTTACTTGTAACCTAAAGGAAAAGTGTTAGGTAGGATGAGTCAAGAAGAAAGGAAGGAATGAAGGTTGACCACACACATAGATGGAACTTGGGAGGCAGAATCAGAAAGGGAGAATACAGGACTGGGAGTGAGGTACTGCACTAAAATAAGGTACTCTGAGGAAGGGACAGAAGAAAAGGGCTTGGAGGAGGATTGAAGTCCTACGTTGGGTGTGAGAGTATTTTGCAGACATCCCTGTTGCAGAGCTCCAAAATGGAGCCCATGTGTAGACAAACGTGCTGTAAACCATTATCTTCCAAATAAAATGGGGGAAAATATAGTATAAGGTTCATGTAAGCTCATAGATTTTTTTTTTAATTAGAAACCCAAGACTCAAGTTAGTGGGGAAATATATCATTGAAGGCTAAAATTTATATATAGTACCATCTTTTCTTGTTTTGTTTTGTTTTAGATAGGGATAAAGAGGTAGAGAGGCAGTGACAGAGAGAGTGAGTGAAAGAGACCAAAGTACCAAAATTTCCTTCAGTAAGCTGGGGGCTGCTCAAACGTGACTTGGGTACACACATCAAAGCAGTGCACTATCAGGGCTGAGTGGTGGTTCATCTGTTAAAGTGCATACATTACAGTATGTAAATAACCCAATTCAAGGCCCTGTCCCCCATCTATTGAAGGGGAGCTTCACAAGTGGTGAAATATTACTGCAGCTTTCTCTCTTTCTCACTTCTTCTTTGTTTATTCCTTCCATCTAAATTTCTCTCCATGACCCTATTTAAATTAATGAAATAAAAAAGTAAATTATCAAAGCAGTGCATTATTTAAGTGAGGTATTTTGCCAGACCACTGCTTTTTCCCATATATCATATTAGCCACCAAATTTATATATCATATCAAATGGATGTATCTGTATTTGAGGATCTATATATAAAAAGTTGTAGTCATATCTAATATATCTCTTGATTCTGAAAAAACTTTATTTTTATAATATTTATTCACTTCTGGTAAAACTATGCCCCTTAATTACTTTGATTCTCAAAATGGTTTTTAGCATTGAGAGAACACCCTTTGATTGACCACCATCTCAACTACTTGTCAACTAACAGACAATACAGAATCAAAATCTGGCCTAGAAAGACTCGAGCACAAACTAGGCACTTAAGCTCTGAAAAGAGAGGTTACAGTGTACCAAAGATAGTCTTTGTCTTCTGTACTATTCTGTCTGTGACAGGCCCTGGGGATATTATTAGTCTCTTTAACATCTGTGAGGGAATTTAAAGTTGGAACACAGGCCAGTGGCCTCACACTAGGGAAGTGAAATAGAATGTGCTAGGAAAGAACTCTAAGCGATGGAAAAGATTCTGTCATGCCTTTCTTTAAATCCACCCTGAATATGTAAAAGAAACCAGCCTTTGTCTTCAGTGCTGACAAGGAACAAAGGAAGATCCAAAGACTGTGTCAGACTACAGCAAAGGCATTGACCAAATACTCACAGTGTTGTGTAGCTTTGAGCTACAAGGAATAATGAATCTCTGTCATGATGTGCTTTTGAACAAGGAAACAATTAAGAAGATGGTAAATAGGCTTTGTTTTGAATTTTTCTGTACTTAGATCCAATGATATAATCATTATTCCCTTTAGAGTATTTTTATCTATTTCTAGTAAGTTGCAAAATATTCTATTTTGGGAACAGAGATTATTCATGTTTATTGCTGCCTTAAATTATGAAGAATAGAAACCTGAACACAAGAGACCTTAATAATTAACTAACAGAGAATCATAAAACTTTACCTCTCATTTGGACCTTAGAGATCATAGAGTTCAAGCTCAGTGCTTTCCAAATGAATAAAACGATACCCAGGGTGATTAAATGACTTTGTTCAAGGTCAAGGTACACTTGTATGGATTTCACTGGAACTAAATTCAAGAGTCCCTGAAAGTGCTTCATATCTACTTTAACATTTCCTGAAACTTTTATGTGATAAACAACAACTAGAGGCTTTGAAGAACTCCATACCGAAAGGAAAAAAATGTCTACATTCATATTCCATATTTGTGCTGGTATTAAATCCTAAATCTCAAATCCTCAAAAATATGTAAAATAATTAGCATTGTGATGGTGACATACATCCAAATCATACACACACATACACACCCGGGGGCGTATGCTATATCTAAAAATTATCCCAGTGTGTTTTTGTGTGATATGCTGTGTGAATCATAAAAGGTATTTCAATAGATTTATCCCCCCCACCACACACACACAGAAACAAGTTTTTATTTTCTACAGTATATGAGTTCTCTTTGAAAATTACAAGCTATAGGATCTGGTGGGAGTACACCCAGTTGAGCACAGGTGTTACAATAGTTAAGGACCCAGGTTCAAACCCCCAGTCCCCACTTGTAGGTAGAAAGCTTCAGCTGCAGTGTGATATGGTGCTCAATGTGTGTCTCTCCCTTTCTATCTCCTCTTTCCTTCACAATTCCTGTCTTTATCCAATAAATAATAAATAAATAAAATATTTTAAAATAAAATGATAAGCTATAAGTCTTTGTTTAGATTATAAATAACATATACATATTTTAATACTTCCATTAAGGAATAATAGTACATCATAAGTGTCTTGCTTCTGGACTTTAATATTGATGCCAAAGGAATTCCCTTATTCCCTTGCTACTTCTTAGGCCCTCTTTTATCATTTTTTGTTGTTGGCATAATCACCTAAAATATAACCTTGGAAAAGCATTTTGGTTTTGCTTAACATATTTAAAAATAATTTTGGATATGTACATTTCTCAGCCATTATTGTCATTTCTTTGTTATAGTAGTCCTTATTCTAAGACTGCAAAGAGATATCACTACATTTTCTCCTTTTCTAGTCAAAACTCTCATTTTCTAGAATGAGAGAATAAGGACAGATTGAACTTCATTTACCATCTGTGATTTTTCTGATTTAAGTCAACCCACTACAGGGAAAATTTTATTGACAAAACAAAGGGGTCAAGTACTAATGATAATTATAATAATCAACATTTGTAAGTGTGTCATATTGATAGATTTGAAAGGGATCTCCATGTCTTCTCATTTGATATTTATGTTAATACTGTTAGGAAATATTATTATGTTCAGGTTAAGAGAATGAATGGATTCATTTAAAATGAGTATATAGTCAGTGAAACCTAAAAGAAAATCAAAACCATAAAAATGAAACAAAGGGCTGGGGAGACAATATAATAGTTATACAAAAGTCTTTCATGCTTAAGGCTTTGAGGTCCCGGTTCAGTCCCTAGTACTACCTACTATAAACCAGAGATGTACAGTACTCTAGGTTCTTTTCTTCTTCCTGTATCTTAATCTCTGTGTTTCTCTCATCAAAAATAAATTAAATTAAATTAAAAAAGAAAACAGCAACAAACAACTGCTAATTATCATTATTGATCATTGACTTTGCCCCAAGGGTTTCTTGTAGGCAACCAAGTTGAAAAACAGTAGTAAATTTGATCATTTCCTTTTACAGATGTTGTAATTGAGTTCCACAGAGCATTCCAATATATATGTGTTACTAGAACTAATGACAAGGGAATTTTTTTGTTGTTGTTGAATCAGTGATCACAAACACAATATGTGTACTAGATATTTTCCATTACCCTGCCTGATCTACTTTTTGTCGTTGTTGCTTTTTCACTCTTGATAAGAGTTGACCTTTAACAACTGGGCTAGCTGTAGGAGAATAAGGTTAAGGTATTTATTTCCCTCATCTCCCCTTGCTAGGACACTGTGAGTTGGCTCTACCCCTTTAATAGAGGTCACATGTAAAATGACCCTTGCAAAATTCTGCCAATTGCTTCTTCCTCATCCCTCAAAACTAAGGTAATAGTTCCTACCAATATGAGCCCAAGACAACTACATTATACCACATTGGATTTCCCATACTTTTCTACCTCTTTGTAAATAATTCTATTGTAAATCTCTTCTAGACTAATTTATCCTCCTGGCCAAACAGTTCATAAGTGTCAGACCCTGGCTCAATTTCAAATGAAGCTCACTTACCTCTGTAGCCTGTATATTTTCCTTCAGTATATGGATGCTATATCAAACTATCCATATTACTTATTGATAAGACAGTTCCTATACTTTAAGTTTGTATTGTTTTTTTTTATTACCATTATATATTTATTGGATAGAGACAGTCAGAAATTGAGAGGAAGGGGGAGACAGAGAGGGAAAGCGACAGAAAGACATCTGCAACCCTGCTTCACCACTCACAAAGCTTTTTCCCCTGCAGGTGGGGGTCGGGGGCACGAATCTGGGTCCTTGCACATTGTAATGTGTGCCCAGCAGATGTGCCAGCACCCAGCCCCCAGTTCACGTACTTTTTAAATGTACAAAATGTGATGATCTGTAATAGGATAGTCTTACATTCAGCCTTTTAATACTTTGTAACTAAGTCTTTGTGCTTCTACCACTGTAATGGAGACTGTATATTACTATGTTTAGTTGTCTAGAAATGATACATTTCTTACAGCTGTCTAACAAAATTAACATCACATTTCCTAGAGTTACACACATAGCCCAGAACCATGTTTGTGAACGTGTAACTTCATCATGACCCCCCCACACCAGTTAATAGTAAACAGTAGCATTATGACCCATGGTACAGTTATATCTCTGCATTTAAAGTTCCTCAAACTCTACTCAGTTCTTATCATGCCACGTGATAAATTTGGAGTAGAAATTACATGGATGATAGGGAGATATATATATATATATTCAATATTCTTAATTTCAAAAAGAATCGGGGAACCCTTGAGATATTTACCATGAAGAAAATATTGTAAAAATCAACTTCTTACAGACCAACTAACACCATCATTTTAATTACATAGGATATTTATTTGATTTACCTTTGTTTAGAGCTCCTGCTACACTGTCTATTAGAAATCCTACTCAAGGCTTTTATTAAGTTAAAGAAACAACTGATGTTAAGTTTCAGAAGAGCCTTCAAGTCTCTGAGTGTTTATGCTAGTGTATGTGCAACTATGTAATAAAGTCACAGTTTCATCTTCAGGGTTCAGAGTCAAATAGATCACTTTAATGAAAAGCATTAAAAAATTCCTTATTGGTTCTTGGGTTTTCAATGATAACAAGATTTTAATCCTTTTCTTACTCACTTGTTTGTACTCCCTAGCTTGAGGCCATGGTGGTCAATCATATTAATCTTAAATAATTATGTGGTTGTTCTCAGGAATCTCATTGAAATCAAGCAGCCAGATTTGAATTTGAGATTTTTTCACCAGTATAGTGTAGGTCTGGGGAAAAAAAGAATCTCTTTTACGATATATATAGTTTCCGTCTTCTGACTGTATTGAATTTTTTCAAATCCATTCTAAAAGTTAGAGATGGCAGTTAATAGATAACATCCCTTCAAGGTGAGTTGATATAAATGTTTTAGAGAAAATTACGAATTGAGTGGTTTTAACCTTCATTCCTCTCACTTTCCATTTAGGTACTATTTTTAGCAATCATATATCCCATTATCAATCACACCACATACTCAAAACACATACTACTGGCATGATATTCATTATGGAGAATTAATATTTTAAAAATATATAGATGTTGCTCTACAGCTGACTGTTAGAATCTCTCTAGAAATCTGTATCTTTCCATTCTTAACGATTACAATATTTGATAACTATATATTAAATTACATGACATTATCTTTCAGCTAGCATCACCCTATAAAATGCTCAAACCTTCAGCATCTGTAAATAAGAAAATATTATTATAATTTATTATGCCATCTGTAGGAAATTCAGCTAGATATACTAGATGATACTTTTCTTCCAACTACTGTAGTATTTAACTGGTTGGAGATAACACATACTACATGCACATGACTAATGCCTTGGAGTTAAGGGATGGAAGGCTAGACTCAACTGAGACTCTTCTCCATATAGATTGAGTCCTCTCAACAAGAGCTATTATGTAAGATATTTCTTGCATGGTTATTAAAGGATCCAAGAAATCAAGATAGAATTCATCTATAAAAATTATCAAGAAGTGACAATAGTGCAGATTCTCTCAGACTAGATTAGGAGATATGTCTTACTTTCTTGTGTGTAGTTAACTGAGTAGATAGAGTATTTGAAAGAAGTGAAGTAGTGGGTATGAGAGGAGGGTGTCTAGGCCTAAGTAAGAAATATTTCACTAGACTATGGTACTTTCTATAGGGCTTTCTACTTGCTTTGCAAGTTTTACTAGGTATAAAAGTCCAATCACAGAGGACTATTAAGCACTTTTACTTTGCAGTATATAGTTGCCCCTAGACAAACTTTGTAATTAAGAGGTTAATTAATTATTAGCATCAAGGACACTATATTAATTCACTTTCAGCTAGTGAGTTATGGCTTATACACAAGCTTCAGTTAACAGGAAATTCTCTATTTGAACTCTAATAGAGTGTTTGTATATCATATATATATATATTCTTTTGTATACTGAAAATTGTATAAGAATGAAAATAACTTAAAGATTCCTATTTTTTTAATTTTTTTATATTTATTCCCTTTTGTTGCCCTTGTTGTTTTATTGTTGTAGTTATTATTGTTGTTGTTGTTGGATAGGACAGAGAGAAATGGAGAGAGGGAGGGAAAGACAGAGAGGAGGAGAGAAAGATAGACACCTGCAGACCTGCTTCACCGCCTGTGAAGCAACTCCTCTGCAGGTGGGGAGCCGGGGTTCGAACCGGGATCCTTCTGCCGGTCCTTGTGCCGGTCCTTGTGCTTTGCGCCACCTGCGCTTAGCCCGCTGCACTACAGCCCGACTCCCTAAAGATTCCTATATTGTAAACTATGTGAAGACAGGGATTTTCTACCCTGATGTCTTTTTTTTTTATTGTTGTAGTTACTGATGTCATCGTTGTTGGATAGGACAGAGAGAAATGGAGAGAGGAGGGAAAGACAGAGAGGGGGAGAGAGACAGACACCTGCAGACCTGCCCCGCTGTGCTACTGCCCAACTTCCCTGCCCTGCTGTCTTTGTGGAGTGTGCATACAGTATTTGTAAACACTAAATAAACCATATATATTTTTTCTTTTTTTTTTTAAATCAATGTTATGGCTTCACTATTCCCAGATGACTTCTTTAGGTAGAAAGACAGAGATAGAATGAAAGGACAAGAAACTATAGCACCAAAGCTTCCACCAACACAGTGTGTACCAAATCCAAACCTGGACTGTAAGTATGGTAAAACAGTGCACTACCAGAGTATTGGCTTTGTGTTAATTTCTATTTGGTTGCAAAGTCTATTACTTTACATCTGTTATGCTGAAATATTTGAAGTGTCTCTTTTCTTTTTCCACCTTCCTTCCTTTTATTATTTTTATTCATTTATTTTTTTAATTTTCCACCAGGGTTATCTCTGGGGCTTGGTGCATACCACAATGAATCCACTATTCCAAGAAAATATTCCATATTTTCTCCCCCCACCACATACACATACTTTTTTTTTTATTTGACAGAACAAAGGGAAGTTAAGAGAGGAGAAGTATATAAACAAGGAGATAGAAACAGAGAGACATTTGCAGTACTACTTCACTGCTTATGAAGCTTCACCTGTTGCAGGTGGGGACGAGTGTATTCAACCATCCTTGCCCATGGTCATGTATGCATTCAGCTGTGCATACCATCATCCAGTCCTAATATTTGAAGTGTCTTTATTTATATGTTTTCAAAGCTTTGACATTGATTTTAGGTGGATAGACAGTTCTTTATTATAGTGCAAATCAAGTGACAGAGAAGTTATTTGTAATTTTTGTCCTCCAGGTATAAATTATGTTTATATTGATAAGGACAGTAGACATGCTAACACATATAAGGAGAGATTCATAGACTCCAGTGAGGTCTTAGACATGACCTTTGACATGAGAAAGTTTATTTTTTATTTTATAAACCAACTTAAGGATGAGTATGATCAAATCAGAATGACTTAACTGATCAACGTAAAATGAAATGGGGGTGGGAAGAGGGAGGGTAGTAGCACACCTGATTAAGCTCACACAGCTTATTATCACATAGCTATGTGAGCTTAATGCAAAAAGACCCATGCAAGGATCCAGGGTTTGGGACTGGGCTCCCCACCTGCAGCGGGGACACTTCATGAGCAACGAAGCAAGTCTGCAGGTGTCTGTCTTTCCCTCTCTATTTACCCCTCCTCTCTCAGTTTCTCTCTATCCTATTAAATACAATAGAAGGGGGAAAAAAGTGGCCCCTGGGAGCAGTGGATTAGTGCTGACACAAAGCCCTTGCTCAACTGGAGTTAAAAGCAAACAAACAAACAAATAACAGTGATATGTGCTACACATTTTCTTTTTTAAAATATTTATTTATTTATTTATTCCCTTTTGTTACCCTTGTAGTTCTTATTGTTGTTATTGATGTTGTTGTTGTTGTAGAGTAGAACAGACAGAAATGGAGAGAGGGAGGGGGAAAGAAAGACAGACACTTGCAGACCTGCTTCACTGCTTGTGAAGGGACTCCCCTGCTGGTGGAGTGGGGGGCTCCAACCGGGGGTCCTTGCACTTCGAGCCACGTGCACTTAACCCACTGTGCTACCGCCTGACTCTCCACATTTTCATTTACTATTAGTCAATATGCATGTTTGGGTGCTTTGGGGAGGGAGCTGACAAGAGACTATAGTTTTTAGTCAGTCTATATTAGGAATTGGATCTAGTGAAAATGAACTAGGTTAATGAAACAAAACTGAAAGCTGCAGATGAGACAGTTCCAGATACCTCACTAGATTACATTGTCATATACACTGGGGAAAATTTACATTTAAAGTCTAAACAAACTCCAAAATCTGATTCCTCCTAGTAAATTATTTTCACTTGTACGTGAAGACCACAGATAGCCAAGCTTGCACTAGGAATCTAAATTAATGATGACTTAAAAGACTCAGCAGTAGTAGAGAGACCTAGACAATTGATGTGTTGCTTATAGTCTCTAATGCAATGGGTGAACTATCTATTTTTATTCATCAGTCTCTCTATAGTGCCAAGCATGTTGCTAGGCACATAATTAGCAATTGATAAGCATTAAGTGTATAAATATTTATTAGATCTCAATGTAGCTACATGTTAGCTGCATCACTGCTATGAGTACCAACCACAAGATTATAATAATTTGTTTTTAAAAAGTTTCATCGAACCAGGCAGTCCTAGGGTAGCTGTTTGATGCCAGGACATAATCTGATTTTCATTGCTTCATTACTAGTCTGTTGAAATATTTAAATACTCAATTTTGCCTAAAGACACAGTGTTTAAAGTCTGTATCTATTTAGTGGGAGTTTTACATCGATGAATTGAATATATTTATAAATATATTAGATAAAATAAGGAATAATCAGTAATCATTTCTGTTTAAAAAAAAGTAGTGAATAGAAGTAGTGTTACTCAAAGTATACAGGTTAAAGATGCTTAAGCAAAGAAAAACATACATGATCTGATATTCTCCCTGTTCTGTGAGTTCAGCCTTAAGATTCAATTTTACAGGTAGGGATAAGTAGCATAATTGTTATGCAAAGAGATTCTCATGTCTGAGGCTCCAAAGTCCCAAGTTCAATCCGCACACCACCATAGGCCACAGCTGTGCAGTGCTCTGGAAAAAAAAAATCAATTGTACAAATGCATTGTGCAATGCAAGTTGAAGCTGAAGTCTATACTACTTGTTAA